>NW_028318179.1:65000-249338 GCF_062004578.1 Staurois parvus | reverse complement strand
TTTTGTTTTTGGGCTTAGCTATCCGACCAGACCAAAGGGACATATACAGTAGGAGGTATGCATTATTATGGTTTGCATACCTTTTAATGAATTTCTATTCGCATTTGAAATTTACAAAAGAACCATCTTTAGAATTAATGCCGGTCCTCTAATGTAAATAAATGATTTCCAACACTTGTAATCTTCCAATATTATAGAGTTAAAAAGGAATAAACTGGCGTCTTCAAATCTGAGAGACTACATATGTTTTTATTAACATCAAATATGCACCTTGATACTATAAATGTTCTTTTGCAGTTTTGTCATTAACCAGTACACTTTTCAAAGGAGATAGAGTACAGTGCAGTGCGGTGGAAGTTACAAACCTGGACCACAAAATGATTTTATATAATTAGAAAAATCTGTACAGGTAATCATTCCAGGAAACCCAGATGGATCGAAAATAGATATACAGCTGCACATTGACTTCAAAGGAAGTGGTGTTCCTGAAAGTGTATTAGATACACACACGCACGTTAAGAACCTTTGCTACTGTTACGTACCAAACACACTGAAGAGAGCCAGATATTTTTGACAGGTCGGATGTTATGAACTTAGTAAGTGTTTGTAGATGACGCATTCAGTTTACCTTTGATATGAAAGCAATGTACTTAATTAAAAAAGAGATTCAGCAGGACTTTTGCAATATGACTGTGTGGGTTTACAACTCCTTTCCTGTGGCTTTTACATGCAATGTGAGATTGCAGTAGGCATAGAGACAAGGTAGTGACCAGTAGCGGACATATTATTTGTATAGACTGAACAGCAGCACAAGAACTCTTTGGGACTTGTACACTAGATGTGGGCCAAGCAGGTGCTCGGACCCCCTCTTACTGTTACGTAGGGCAATTGAGATGCAGAAGGTATTGTTCATTACGCCATAACCATTTTCCTGGTTCATAACATCCAAGTGGTTTTGGACAGTGAGCTCCTTGTTCATGTCCTGCCTGACCAACACTGAGACATGCAGAATGCTTCTTTTTTTTCTCTTGACACCATATTAGGTGGAAGTAAAGGGGGTGCTGGCTTTGTGACCCCAAGTGCATAATTTGGAACCTGATAAAGTTCAGGTTGGTGAAAAGGCTATTCTGCTCTGTTCAGGGTTTCACAGGCTTAGAGTTTGATTGCTTCCCCTATCTCTGGAAGAAGCTTCCAAAATGTAGGGAGGGAAATGCAACTAACCAGCCTGAATATTTATCATGTTCCAGGAAATCTCTGGAGAGGAGTGTCCAGTAGGGGGCTAGAAAGGTGATAAATAGCCTGAAGTCCTGGAGAGGCCCAGGGAATCTGCAAAGCCTGAGAGTCTGTTGCCCTTACGCAGCCCATGGACTGTGTAGCTGTTCTGGTGTTGGAGTGAAGGCCTGGATGGATCTCCTGAAAAGTTGACTGTAGGACTTAACCACAAGGAAAATTGGCTGGAGCTGGAATGTGGCAGATGTCCTTGAGACTTGAATTGATGCCTGGTGACTATTTTCGTTTGGGGATGTAAGTGCAAGTGGTAGCTGGATACTGAAACAGCTCTCATAGGGTCTCAAATATTTGGCCATAACTCTGTCTTCAGCAGAAGCCTAGAGTGTGAGCCTAGAGAAAAGTGCCCCTGTAACTGTGCAAAGTTCTGGAAATTGCATTGGGTACCAATAGTTGTGCTGTGTTGCAAGGTAACCAGATGCTAAAGAGACTTGCCTCATGGTCTTGCCTGGACTTGCCTCATGGTCTACAGCTGTGAGGCCTTAGACTATTTAAAATTTACAATGATCTAAGGAGAAGATTGTCCTTTCACTGCTATTGCTTAGCATTTCTTGGAGTATCACATGTCCCAACTCCTCTCCTGTTTAATGTTCTTCAAGCAATAAATATCAAAAATACATCCCCTTGACTGAGTTATTGGAGCTGGAGTGTATGGACTAGTGTTTGTGGTGGTGGGCAATTTCTGTACTATTAGGGAAGAACCAGCTATTGCCAGTGACCCCTGCAGCGATAGGCTACACAACTTACAAGGAAAGGGGCCTCAGCTACAGCCCATAACTTCACTAAAGGGTTGCATATAATGTTCAGTATATGTAAAGCTTGAGAGGACTGTCAAAGACTGTAGACATACTTGAGGAACTAAAGATCAGAGACCAGCATGCCACAGGTTTCGCTAGAGACTGTGGACAAGTTACAGGGTTGGTTGGAGAGTTGAGACATGCTTCAGGAAACAGAGCATGACTAGACATATTACATTAGGCTAGTAGACATCACTGCCATTGCTCCTTTAACCACTTCAAGTCTGGACACATTACCAACTTTCAGTCCAGGCCAATTTTCAGCTTTCAGCACTATCACAATTTGAGTGGCAATTACTCATGCAACACTGATGATCAGGGCACTGGCATGGCGGTAGTCAGGACGCTGGTATGGGATATGGCGGTGATTAGGATGCTGGTATGGCAGTGATCAGGATGCTGGTATGATGGTGATCAGAACGCTGGTATGGGGTATGGCATTGATCAAGATGTTGATATGGAGTATGGTGGTAATCAGAATGCTGGAATGGGGTATGGCGGTGATCAGAACGCTGGTATGGGGTTTGGTGGTGATTACAACGCTGGTATGGAGTATGGTGGTGATCAGGACGCTGGTATGGGGTATGATGGTGATCAGGGCTCTGGTATGGCATATGGGGTGATCAGGACGATGGTAAGCGGCATGTCCATGATCAGGATTGGTCACAGCAGTCGCATGCAAGGCTCAATTACTCATGCAACACAGATGTGGACAGGGAGAGTAATTAGCATGGCAATGGGGCAATTACTGGAACCGATCTCCTGTATGGCTTTCTCTGCAGCAACTGAAAGCTGACTTTTTCCTCCTGCCAGCTTTTAGCTGCTGCAGAGAGACCTATACAGGGGATCGGATCCAGTAATTGCCACCCGCCACACTAAATATATTCCCTGTGCACCATACACTTCCCCCTGCTGCCCAGGCCCCCTGTGTAACCCTCCTACCCCCACTGTGCTTCCAGCTTCCCTCCTGTCCTTCCCACCAGCAGCTGCAAGCACACCAAAGGATCCTTCAGGATGGAGAGCGGGGTAAGGGTCAACTAAGAATGTCACTTACCTGCCCCTTACTTTACAGGTTGGCTGTATGGGACCCCATAGATTTTAACAGCAGCCCTGGTCACATTGTAAAACACCATGCGATCGCCTGGGTACAGCAGTAATGTGATCCGCTATATCAGAGCAACACACCAATTGTCGGGATCCTGGGTGCACACTCTGTGAGCTGCGCAGGAGCCGCCGATGCAAGCTGGTGTGCAGGTATGTTAGCCCGCATTGGCAAAGCTTCATGTCCACCATGTATATGCAATCAATGCTCCCACTTCCACCACGGACTGCTGAGGTCCAACGGCCACACAAGTATCAAAGGCCCTTGTGGACAAGTTACAGGTTTTGTTAGAGACTAGGGACCTGCTACAGGTTTGGTTTGAGACCATGGTTATGCTACAAGTTTGGTTGGAGACTGTGGACATGTTACAGGCCTAGTTAGAGATTATGGACACGCCACAGATTTAGTTGGAGACTGTTGACATGCAACAGGTTTGGTTGGAGACTGTGGAAATATTACAGGTTTGGTTGGAGACTGTGGACATGCTTCAGGTTTGGTTGGAGACTGTGGACATGCTACAGTATTGGTTGGAGTCTGTGGACATGCTTCAGGTTTGGTTGGAGACTGTGGACATGCTTCAGGTTTGTTTGGAGTCTGTGGACATGCTACAGGTTTGGTTGGAGTCTGTGGACATGCTTAAGGATTGGTTGGAGTCTGTGGACATGCTTCAGGTTTGGTTGGAGTCTGTGAACATGCTTCAGGTTTGGTTGGAGACTGTGGACATGCTACAGGTTTGGTTGGAGTCTGTGGACATGCTACAGGTTTGGTTGGAGTCTGTGGACATGCTACAGGTTTGGTTGGAGTCTGTGGACATGCTACAGGTTTGGTTGGAGACTGTGGACATGCTACAGGTTTGGTTGGAGTCTGTGGACATGCTTCAGGTTTGGTTGAAGAGTAGAGACATTCTTCAGAAAACAGAGAGTGACTTAGGGTTGCCACCTCATCCCTTTAAAATCGAACATATATTAATTGCACAGGTTCTGAGGCTACTTTATTGCAGGTAAGGCACTCAGTTTTAATTTAATTACCACCTTAATCAGCCACATAACCTGTGTATTTAATATGTGTTCAGTTTTAAAGGGATGAGGTGGCAACCCTAGAGTGACTAGAGACATATAACATTAGGCTAGTAGACATCACTGTCATTACTCCTTTAAAAATCAATGTTACTACTCCCACCACGGACCGCTGAGATCCTAGGACCACACAAAAAGTATCAAAGGCCCTTGTGGTCCTTGGGCCATAGGTTTGGCACCAAGGAACTACACGTTCTATCCTATAAGTGTCACTTGAAGGACAACTCTTGTTTTAGTCAGGTTGCTTTTTAAACTTCTCCCCACTGCCCAAGTCCAGATCCCACATATTTGCCAGGTTGCATATTCATTCTTATGGAAGGCCCAGATGAGCACAGCTGCAGCCATAGGAATGAACAGACCGAGTAGAGTGCTTGCACAGTAGGAAGTGCACATGGCTAGAACATTTTTCTGCAAAGGCTGTGTGGTGGTACAAGACTGCAGAAGGAAGAACTGGAGAGGGGTTGAAGGTGAGTATATCAGTAGACAGTTGTCACTCAAGGGGTGGGAGTACATCAAAAGGCCCTCTATGGCTCCTTGCACACGGGTGTCATAATTTACTGATGTTTACTCAGGAACTTATGACGCCCGTGTGCAAGGGGCCAAAAACTGTGTTTAAGACCTGAATAATGTTGAGTATCAGCGAGTAAGGGTGTGTAAGTTTATAGATAGGTATAGACGAGTAAAATTCTTCTTTATCGCCAGTATTGTGGCCCCTTGCACACGGGCATCACAAGTTCCTGAGTAAACATAAGTAAGTTATGATGCTTGTGTGCAAGGGGCCTAAACGAGAATATACGCAAGTAAATTACTGCACTCAAATGGAAAATGTTCTGTTTTTGTTTTACTGCTCTGTGCGTTGTATTACTGATCTTCTCTGTGTGCAATGTCCCATAGACAACAATATACTGTATCTCATTTCAGATCAGAAAAAAACTCAGCATTTTTACTCCCGTGTGTAACAGACCTAAAAGTCAAATGATCCTTTACAGCAGAGAAAAATCAGGTCTCCTTCAGCAGGAGAATTATGCTGTATGGCAAACTGTGTAAATCTCAGGGCTGTCTAGACTACAATACTAATCCCTTAGCAGGCAAAACAGCTCAGTTATATTTATTTATTTCAGGAACTTCTATAGCGCCATCAATTTATACAGCGCTTTTACATATATATTGTACATTCACATCAGTCCCTAACCCTCAAGGGGTGTACAATCGAAGGTCCCTAATTTACATTCATACATACACATACTAGGGCCAATTTAGACAGGAGCCAATTAACCTACCAGCATGTCTTTGGAGTGTGGGAGGAAACCAGAGTACCTGGAGGAAACCCACGCAGGCACAGGGAGAACATGCAAATTCCAGGCAGGTGGTGCCGTGGTTGGGATTTGAACCTGTGACCCTAGTACTGGCAGGCAGAAGTGCTAACCACTTAGCCACTGTGCTGTATATGTATTTCATCTGTGTACTTAGCTGTTTTCCTAGAGTTTATTTGTAATATTAGTACTAGATACTGTATTGATTTCCAGTGTCATACTTTTACCCCATTTTGTTGTAACTTAATAGCGCTGTAACGCACAATATTCAAACTCCGATCGTTTCTTGCAGGGATCGAGTTGTGTATGGCAATTTATCTCATTTAATCTCTAGTACAGTAAACAGTACAGGGCTAGTAACACTGACACTTTAAATAATCACAATCCAGGGTGTAGCCAAATTGTAATTGGAAGCAAGCGGTAACTGGAAGCAGGATCAAGCCGTTAATCATAAATATAATGTTCACAAGTTTTGATAGTTCATGGCCAGAGTAAATAAACAGACAAAATGGCAACATTCTTCTAAAAAGATAACACATCTGTCATAGACATCTGTGTCATGTCAGTAGATGGATGGGCTGGGGGAAGTCTGTGTATGAAAGTGATCGGATGACTGGAGTGGCAGGCCTATAAGGAGCACTTTCTGCAGGGAGTAATGTGCTTTAAATATCATCATTTTTTGTGTATGTATATAAAGATATATATATATATATATAAATGTTTTGTTTGGTTTTTTGTTTTTATTTACTTAAACATCAATGCTGACATGTCCCTCATACTTTAGGAGGGCCCCAACGGCCAGATAAAGATGTAGCGCCCCCCAAGGTAGCTAGGGGGAGCTAGACTTCAATGGTTAGATAGGCCCAGATGTGATAGCCAGACAGGGCTCAAATTATAGTCAGGGCACATTGGCTCTACAGGCTAGCCTCTTTGGAATTTCCCCCTGCTCTAGAGCTTTAGAAGAATGCAGTGAGTAGATCTGAGGAGTGGCTGGCTGCACATTTGAGGGACCTCAGCCAATTTCCAACAGAAGGCTTGGCAAGGGGCTGGGACACCCTTAAGAGTGTTGGAGCCTGTCCAGTAGAAGGAGAGTTGGAGGAGGAGTGCATGTGGAAGATGAAGAAGTGAGGCTGAGATGCAGGAGCCTGGGAGGGAGCCCAGGCTGGAAGGGGCTCACCTCTAGGCAGAAGGATCTTGAAGGGGAGAAGGCTGTGGACTTCACTGCCCCCCCTTAGAGAGGACTACTTAGTGTTAAGTGAGTACTTCTACACCCCCAGGGAAGAGAGCATTTGGGTGGGGAACCTGACTAGCTCTACACCCGGGCCTGTTACATTTCAAGTGGCAGCTTTGGACTCCCTCGCCCAGGGATTCCTCCAGACAAGCTGGGTAAAGCTGCATAGCAAAGTGGATACAGACCTGTCATCTGCCTGCTCAGTGGGGATCAGCGGAGTGATCCCCTGCTGAGCAGGCAGATCGGCTTCACAGAGTCCTCCCTGTCTGAAAGGGGCCTTAGAGAGAAGATCTTTTTTTGGTCCCCGTGGCCCACCTCACCCTAAGCTGCCTTGCAGTCATATTCAGTCATTCACAGTCTTCTATTACCCCTCACTTTATAGAGTCATGTGTTCCAAAATTAGCTCTCTTTTTTAATGATCATGTATACAGTATAAACCTTATTCACTGTAATTATATTCAAGTTTTAATGTGGTAATGCCCTTTCAAAAGTAATTTTCAATATGTAAAATCCGGAGCTTTCATTAAAATAATACCTGGTGATTCTGCCACCAAGGTTCTTGTCATAGGATGATAAAACACATGGTTCCTGCCTCCCAACTGTGTTCTTGTTCTGTCACTCTGCCACGCTCAGCCACTCTGGTAGTGACTACAGGTGGACTTTTCAATACACATTACACAGGCATGTTCCATTGTTGTCACCAATAAGAAACGAGAACTAAGAAATTCCATCTCAGGAGAGTCGTTAAACCTGGAAGGTGATCGGCACTGGATCATAGCTGTGCGGTGAGCATTGCCTCAACATAAATTTCAGTCTCCCGTACACGGAATAGTTCTTTAGCTTAGATACAGAAGAGTAATCCACCCACAAGAACACAATGATGTTTTCAGTATTTGGACTGGTCATCAAGGACCCTCCTGCTTGACCTTCAGGAAAAGCCAGTCCCTCGGGATGACGTCAATATCAACAGGTTTGCTGTTCAGCTCGATTGTCTGATCTATGACATACCCCAGTTTGTTTTATTACCAGTATTGGGGGGTTCCAAAGCATTGGTTATTAGCAAAATGAACTGGACAGAAACAAAATATTGTCATCGAGAGCAGTCATCTGTGCCTGGTGTCATCCGTGAATTCTATTAGTTTAACAAGTAGTGCAGCCACCCATGACTCAGTTAAGGGGTGCTTCCTTTGTCAGTAGTAACATGTATGCAGAGGACCCTCTTGCCTCAATATAACAGTATAAAATGATCCTTTGTAAAGGATAATTATGGTGGATCATGCTTGATTTTGAATGCGTTATGATCTGTTTTTTATTTGATCATATAATGGAACATAATACAAGGACCAGAGTGTTAACAGTGACATTTATTTGCTGTAAACTATCTTCTGGATCCCATCCAATGTAAAAAGGAAAATCAGGTCATTTAGTATTATTGCTCATATGGCTTAGCTCTCTAACACCATGTGGTATACTTTACATCTACTTATGATAAAACTTAATCTTAACAACAAGCAAAGTACAGCTCATTGTGTTGGATGGAGTTATTGCCTGTGCTTTCAATTTAATGGGGAACTGAAATGATACAAAAGGCATATGAAATCTTTAGGGCAGGACCAGGCAGACATAAAACAAAGCAAATGTGGAATTGAGATAGCAATGGACATTAGATGACAGTCAAAAGACTCCAAACAGGGTTTTTCGAGAGATTTCATAGTAGAAAGCAATTGGAAATGTTAGAAAAAGGTGTTTCCACCAAAATACACTGTCACCAGCATTGTCACCACATCCTGCATATACCAAAGTAAGTATGAAATCCAAGAGTCCCTAGTTTTGACCACAAAATCTTGAGAAACATTGAGGTTTGCATGGCCCTCAATATAATTTTAGAGATCCATCTTCACACCAGAGGTATCTCACCAGTGCTCAAAATGGCAAATATGGATGGTACCACTTTCAAATGTCCAAGAAGCTGCCAGCACAGCAATTAATTAAATAAGCTCTTTATTTTAGCGCAATGAAGTTCACAAATATTTTGTGGCCTCTTAGGGTCCCTTTGTCAAGGTGTAAACTTTGAATATTTGACCACCCTCAGATGTCTATGGTAAGTGTGAAACAACACCTGTCAGCCACATTCAAAAATGACTGTAACTGTTGGCAATGCAAGGGAAGGACAAACCATATGGTGGAATCATGCAATTTGTGACACTTTCCTGCAGTGTACAGGCCTGGTCTGCTTCTCTAGTGATTTCCTGTTGCCATAAGGCCACCCATCATAGTGATGGTGCAAATGGAAAGTGAAGAAGAAAGAGAAGGGGGGCTCCCTTTGACACTAAAAGCGAGTGTTAAAATGGCTATATTGGAAAGCTCTGGTTTTAGATTCTCTGGGCATTAGAGAAGGCTATCTGTAAAACAAGATTTAATCTTGAACATTGACAGGGAATCTAATGCAAGAAACAGAGCTGTTTTATGAGGATTTATAAATCTGATCTTAATTTTTTTGTATCCATTTTCTGCAACCTCCTATATGTGCTTCTGTACAGATGCAACTTCTTGCTAAATGATTCAGTGCTATGCAACATGTTTCTATTTCTCTCAACAAAATTGAGAATATTCATTCTTTACTTTTACATGGCACAGGAAATGGTGTTCCAAGAAGGCCAAGGTACTGGCCACAAGATGATCCTAACCAGTGGGGTGGCCAGATGCACTACACCAGTTTGGAGCACAAAGGCCCTGAGCAAGTAAGTTGTGTTCTTTGTACACACTTCACAGTTTAAAGTGACCCATGTATTCTTACATTTCCAGCAGCCCATGGCTACAAAAGCCACCATTTTGGTGCTCCCTGCCTGCTGCAAGTATTTCCATGTGTGTTGAATACCTGTTCCTCCTTCCATACATTTTATTTCTTCTCGAC
The DNA here is from genome assembly GCF_062004578.1 of Staurois parvus. Classification (NCBI taxonomy): domain Eukaryota; kingdom Metazoa; phylum Chordata; class Amphibia; order Anura; family Ranidae; genus Staurois; species Staurois parvus. Next base: position 239,618 of record NW_028318179.1, on the reverse strand, counting down.
AGTTGGTACATCACTACAACAGAAATGAATCAATGGGAGGAATTACACTGGGCAATCGGAGAGAGGAGCAGGTATGTACACACTGAGAAGTGTCAAATACCTTCAAGGACTCGTGAGCAGCATAACGGCACTGTTTGTAGTCATGAGCCACTGAAGGGTAAGTTTACATGATCTTCATTTACGGCTCAGCTTCTTCTACAAGTGTCCATTTTAAACGATGAGAGCAAGCTTACACACAAAATATATGTAGATATGCTCCCTCTAGGGGTTTTCTATTATTTTAGAATCCAAAATACCTACCTTCCAATGCTTGTACTTGTCGATCAGATTTCCATATGTTATTATTGATTCCCATCTCTCTGTCAGTTGACAAGAGGGACAGGAATCAGTTGCAGTCATGGGGCTGCAGGGCTCATGCTCCAAATTGAACAGGTTGTCTTAGCATTCTTGTCTCTGTGGAAACCCAGTCACTGAAATGCCAGTCAGTGTAGAGCAGATTCTGTGTCAGAAGGTGAGCATTATTTACTCTAAAGGAATAGAAAGGCCCTGGAGGGAGGCCTATTTATTTCTTGTAAGTAATCTTGCATGCATCCTTGAATTTTCATTCTTAACTGGAATGTACCTTTAAGTTATAATAAAAAAAGTAAATTTAGAGGCATTTAGAAGGGATAATGTTACAGGGAAGGAATGAAATGAATTTCCAGCCTTGGATTCAGAAAATCATTCATTTGGTAACAATAATATTTTGTAAGACTGCACTAACCTTCTACAAACTGGTAAAAAACTTTGACGGTTATTTTATTATGTTTTTATTATTTTTACCGATGTGCTCATATGTTACTACTTTTGTTGTCAGTTAATTGTCCAACCACAACTTTTTTTTATTTGGATGGAGAGGAGAAGTATAAGAAACTTTTTGGAATTTTATGGCTATCTGTGGCCCTGTTATAGAGATTTCCACTCACTTTTCCAGTGAAATTCGTTTGGCTAGACAAGAAGTTGAGGAAAAGTGACAACAGGGGCGACAACAGCAAAAACAAAAGCTGAGTAATGCGGGTTATAAAGCTAGTTTCCTTGCCAAGACTCATGGTAAAGGTTTTCAGTGATGGCTGGTCTAATCCTCATCTGGTTCACTACATTTCACAGATTCCTCACTAAAGTTGGCATTAGTACCGTGTCAGAAATTACACGTTACACACTTGGGACAGTTCCCTCTGTTGGGAGTGATTCCAGGCTCAGTTCATATTTAGTCCTGCTGAGCACCTGAGGCACCCAAGCACCCAAGGGTACCTTCTTTCCACCACCATACCGAAGGACCTTTATACTAGGTCACCTCTCATTCCTGGCCCAAACTGGTTGCATTCCTGACACTCCCCGTGTATTGGTTGTATTAGAGGTTTCTCTGTTTGAACATCTGACCAGTCTAGCACTTATCACAGCTGCTCAAACCGTTAACCTTTCACTGCAGACAAACTTCCACCTAGCCAAAATATCACAGAAGCATTAGTTTAAAACATTTACTAACTTCTTTCTGCATAATTTAACACATAGACAAACTGGAGTCCTTTTTCCAAAAATGTGGTAAAGTACAAGAAGTATTTTTGAGTTTGACCATACTTTGTCCTATTGTAAGGTGTCACAGGAGGCATAGTGCGGTACTCACAATTCTTTTCTAGTCCCATAAGGTAGTTTTACTCCACTATACTCCCTTCTATGGGGACTACACTCTCCTCCTTTGGTTTTTCCTTCTCTCCCACTGAACCCCTCACACTATGACCCTCCCTTAAAGAGGTCCCCTCATCTATAGAAATGGCAATAATATCTCAACTACAGAAATGACAATAATATGTAAAACAGTGTACCCTTACCTGTGCCCATGTTGCTTTTCCTTCTTATTCTGCTCTTTTCAGAATGCCTCTGTGCAGCCTCTGCCACTGCTCACCATTTTGAAAATGTATGTCTTACCTTAGCTAACAATATTGTTGTACTGTGCATGCGTGAGATGGATCACACAACATCATGCATCTTGTTTCATGCATGCACCATATAAAATTAGATCAACGTGTTTAAAAAAAAAAAAGAAAAAAAAAGCTTCACCCTGAGATCTCGTGAGATCTTGGGAAAAAAAACCTTTTTTTTAAACAAAAAATTAGTTTAATGCTGTACGATGCATGTGTGAGAAGAAGGGCATGACGCCGCGTGCTTCATCTTGTGTATGTACAGTATGAGAACAAGGCGATATTTCACAGCTTAGGTATGAGATCTCCCTGAGGGTACTAGTGACAATCCCTTCCCTGGGAGCATCTGTGCGGCCGGAGCTACGTCACTAGTGCCTCCAGGGGAACAAAGAAATGGACACAAAAAAGGTAAGTGTTAGATGATTTCACATCACCTTGCACAGATGCATGCTGGTTTGAATTTTTATAAAAGAGGGGTAAGGTCCACTTTAAATACCCTGTTCCTACATCACCTGAGTGACAGGGGCTGCACCACTAAAACAGAGAGACCTTGCTAACAGGGAATGCCACCTGACATCTACTCTTTCCCTGCACTATTGAAAAAAGAATAAATATTTCTGTCTGTGTTGCTGTTAGAAATGGTTCTTTATTTCCTGTTTGGTGAAGCCGCTGTCACCGTAACAGCAAATAAGTGGAAATCTCTCTAACAGAGCCCTGGATAGCAGTGAAAATCCAAACCCATTTTTTTCAGCTTTAAATAGAGAAGGAAAGAGTTAGCATCCTTGTCAGGTTTTTTTTGCTGTATGTGTACAACTGGTTTAATTATTTCCTCTCTATTTAAAATCCTGAAATGTACTGCACTCAGGGGCGGACTGACAACTTATGGGGCCCCCGGGCAATAGGGGATCATGGGGCCCCTGTGTCCTTGCCCAAACTCAAAAAAACCTATGAAAAAGGTACCAGGGACATCTCATGGGGCCCCCTACTTACCCCGGGCCCTCGGGCAGTGCCTGTTTTTCCAAGTGGTCAGTCCGCCGCTGACTGCACTTTACTGGTACCTAGGCAGGGCTGCTTATCCTTGCAAACTCTGTATACATCAAAGGTCATATAACTGCATGTAAAAATAAAACCAAAAAAGAGTGCACCAGTTAAGCTGGCTATACAGTAGTAGATCTACAAGGCAACTTTCGTACGAATATTAGTGCAAACATTAGTACAAAATTTCTTTGTACATTCGATGACTCAACAAATGTCATTTGAATGTACTTTTATCTGGTTCAGCAGGAACTGGACGAATTTCAATCATTCGGTGGCTGTCCCTGTTTGACAGAAGTTGATCATTAAATGTGATTTTGATCGTTAGATCGACTTCTTTTAAATGAACAAGTTAGAAAACTTTTGTCGACTGGTGGCTGCAGCAGCTGATCAGTGTATTCTGACAACACTGAGTCCTGCTATCAGTATACTATGTCCCAGCAGGGGGAGGAGTTCCCCTGTTTGCCTCACTGGCTGAACGAAAAAAAAAGACTAATCATCTACGGCCAGCTTTAGTCTTTCCACCCCTGGCAGCTGATACTCTTCTCCTCTCTTCAGCAATCCTGGTTGTTGGCAGGCCCTGGGCGTTCTTACTTACAATGCAGTACTACTGATACTGTATTGTCCATGACGACATCAGAGTGCGTGTGACCAGGGGCAGACTGACAACTCATGGGGCCCCCGGGCAATAGGGGATCATGGGGCCCCTGTATCCTTGCCCAAACTCAAAAAAGCCTATGAAAAAGGTACCAGGGGCATCTCATGGGGCCCCCTACTGACCTCGGGCCCTGGGGCAGTGCCCCAGTTTTCAAATGGTAAGTCCGCCCCTGCGTGTGACCGATGGAGCAGCAAAGAGAAACGGCTTTGGGGGTCATGCAATTGGGAGTAAGCCTACAGGAGTGAGGTAATAATGACTTACTCGCAATTTTGACAGCTTTAGTCATCAGCTATGACCGAGACCCTATTGGGCTGAAATGTGTAACTGATTGTATTCTGGAATTTTTACCCATACCTAAACTTCAATAAAACAGATTTTAATGCTGTGAAGATTCCAAGCTGCCAGTCATGTCTTTTAATCTCACATAGCACTTGACTTGAGGAGGCCGAGGATCAGGGACCGGTAGGAAGTTTTTTTCTTCTGGAATGGAGTGTAAGGCTGGTCATAGATGGATCGTCCCTGCTGAACTGGACGAATTTTGATCCAGCTATGGGCAGGCTGGTTGTACTGAAGTCAATCCATTGATTGTCTTCAGTACAGTCAGCCACCAGCACTGATCATTGTATTCTGCTGGCGGGGAAGGCTACCTGCTGGCAGAGCACAATAGCACTGCAGAAGGGATTCACAGTCAGTCAGTGTTGTTGGGGGAATCAAGCAATTTTCTTTATTTCGATCATAATCTATGTGCTGCTTAAGGGTGGCAGCACTATTTCTGTTCTGAACTAAGGTAAGTATTACTGCCCTTTCTGTTCCCTGTAGGCAAATCTGAGCATTTAAAATGTAACTAAACCCCATACCAAATTTGATAATATTGCAGCTCACTGGTGGTGGCGGCATTTGTTTTCCTTTTTTTTCCTTTAATTTCAACCTAGTAATCCTGCTATTAACCAAATAGAGTTGTCACCAGGGTCGGTACTATTTTGTGCCCTAGGCAAGACCAGCTACTTGCACACCCCCCCTACTTTACCCCTCCCCCCTACTTTATCCCTCCTAACTCACATCCTCTTTCCCCTCAAATTCTCCGCCCTAGCACAAATCATCTCCCCCCAATCCCACCTCGTAACACAACCCCTCCAAATTACCCTTCGCCGCACAAATCCTTCCTCCCCATCCAAATTCCCCCTCCTAGCACATTCACTCCCAATCCTGCCTCCCTGCACAATCCCCCCCACCCCCTTTCCTTGCACAAATTCCCCAATCCCCCCTCCTAGCACGAATCCTGCCCAATAGTCTCTCCTAACACAAATTCTCATAATCCCCTCTCTTAGCACAAATCCACCCCCCCTCATTACCCCCTCCCAGTATCACTCTTCTTCCTTTAATCCCCCCACCTAGGACAAATTCCCCCCAAATCCCCCCTATAGCTAAACCCCCTCCAAATTACCCTTCCCAGCATAAGATCCTCCCACCTTACCCAAATCCCCCCAAAGCCCATCCCAGCACCCCTCTAGATCCAGCCATGGTGTAAAGTAGGGAAACCAGTGGCTGTGGTGGGCCCCTAGGTGGCAGTGCACCCTAGGTGGCTGCCTAGTTTGCCTAGTGGTAGCACTGGCCCTGGCTGTCACCCTAGGGCAGGGAGAGTGTTGGGGATAAATAACACTAGGTTAGGACTACATAACACCTTCCTCTCCATCAGGGGTGGACTGACCATTTGGAAACTTGGGCACTGCCCGAGAGCCCAGGGTCAGTAGGGGGCCCCATGAGATGCCCCTGGTACCTTTTTCATAAACGTTTTTGAGTTTGGACAAGGACACGGGCCCCATGATCCCCTATTGCCCGGGGGCCTCATGAGTTGTCAGTCCGCCCCTGCTCTCCATAACAGGGGAAGGTGCTTTGCAGTCTAGGAAGATGGGAAACAATGCTAACCGATAGCAGTCCAGAGGCAGGGAGCACAAGAAGATGTTAAATAAAAAGAATTCTGGCTTGGTCAACAGCTTTTTATTTTGTATTTATTGAACAGATGTAATAAAACTCTTTCATTGGTATGTTTACCAAACCAAAAGGGAGCAAATAAAAGAAATGTATTGTTGGAGTTTATGTACACCTTAACCCTTTGTGTGCTGGGGGAGCCCCACTGCAAGGATCCATTTTTATTTTTACTAAAGCTCAGCTTTAAAAAGAACAGTATGGGGGAAATGTAATTTCCATACTGAGTCCAAGAGGAGGACTGTTTGAAAAAAGTCTGCTTTTGTTTAATGATCTGTCTTAGTCGGTTAAAATCTTTATTTTTCCTTTGCTCGCAGTGTGACTTCATACTCCCATTGTCACGGGTGTTGCATGCACTGTCAGTACCGTGTCAGTTAAGACAGTTCGTGAACTTTGCACAGTATACAGTAACAAGTCAAGGCACAATGCAATGAACAGGTTCCTGCTTTAGACATCCAAGCATCCCCTTACTCCCTCCCTCCACATATCTGCCCACCTGCCTGGATCCCAGCTCGCTCCCCATCTTTCACTGAGTTTTTGCTTCTTTATTTTGCGGCTGGCCTGGGCTTGCTTTTTCGGTGCTGGGAGAGGGAATCCCGCAGGGCGAGGAGGAGGGGAAAAGCAGAAGTGTGTGAGCCATGGGCTGACGGCTACTGTGGGAGTCACAGGATGCAATGGAGATGAATAGAAACTAATTCGGCAACAGTGTTGCAGATGACTGATAAAGCGAGGCAGACGGATTGCGCGCAGGCCAAGACACACAAAAGGGGTTTACCATTATTTATTAGCATCTTTAGCAAGTTTGTTTGTTCTGCGACACATGTGCATCATATTAATTTAAGGGTGTTTTTTCAAAAAAGAATTTTAATCTCTTCAGTGCAACAAATTTTTCCCCTTGTGGTAGACGAGGTGGTCCGGCTCTGCTACACAATACTGTTTTTATAATCTGTTCTAAATTTCAAAGTAATGGCACTTTTATGTTCTAATAATAAAAAGCAAAAGGGACAAATTTTGAAAAGAATTCCTGAAGACTGTTTGCAGATTATATTAAAGTGCGACGTCAGCCAAAATCCTTTTTTTTTTTTTTTTCAGTTTTGAGTAGGAGAGGGAAGGGTGTTTTTCTTGCCGTTTGTGTCCCTGGTGGGGAGATTTGCCCTCACTTCCTGTGTGTTCACTGGGACAGGGGGTGAGGGAAAATCACCAACTGGGCCAAAGACAGCAAAAAAAAAACTTCAGAGATTCTAACCTTTTTCCTTCTCTGTGCACAACAAAGACTCACCTTCTGCGTGCAGGGGCTCGTGCACATGGAGGCAAAATATGCTGCATTCACATTTTTCTATTTAATGCTTTTTTTTTTTTTTGCATTCTTTATTTATAGAAAGTATCATACAGTAGAGCTTATCCACAAGGCACAAAAAAGGTAAAGAAATTACCAGGCAAACACATGACCATCGAGAAATACATCACAATATATGGCATAACATCAAGTTGTCATGATCATATCAGGACTTTTTTATTCAGTAGTACTAGTAGTTTATTTCGAACATGTAAAAAAAATTTAAAAATAACAAAGTAATCATATAACAGTAGATAGACACAAAGAATATTATTACAAAAAAACTGATTACAAAATAAAACATAAAACTGTAAACAAAACAAAATAATGTGTTTTACATACCCAAAAAGGAGTGGAAAGAAGCACCAGTTTATTTAATCCTGACCAGGGGCAGACTGACAACTCATGGGGCCCCCGGGCAACGGGGGATCATGGGGCCCCTGTGTCCTTGCCCATACTCAAAGCACACTAGGGGGCATTTCATGGGGCCCCCTACTGACCTCGGGCAGTACCGAGTGCTCGAATGGTCAGTCCGTCCCTGATCCTGACCCTTCTCCATAATTAATAATAAATGATCTAGCTTCCCATTAGTGTAAAGTTAACCCCGCATTTGTATAATTGTGGCCTACATGAAAATAAGTAGTGGAATAAAGTGGTCTGTACACGTAAACCTCCCTGTATGTACTTTTTTTGTATCAGAAATATGGGCAGTGGTAAGAAATAGAAAAAAAAAAGAGAGAAGGTGAAGAAGTGAGGATGAGTAGGGATGGGAAGTGCATTAAAGGGGTCTCTCCTGTCCCCTCTCTAGTAAGTGGAGGTCTTCACATCTGCGTTATCAGCAGTCTGTAATTGGGATTTGTACTCAGGGGTAATGGTAATCTCGTCCCAGTAAAACCATATTTTCCGATATCTATGATGGGAGTCTCTGTCTGCGGCCAGTAGATTTTCCATATGTTCAATTGTATTTACTTTTGTTATCCAAATGGCTATCGGAGGTCTGCACTTTTGCTTCCAGCATCTCAGGATGCAAATTCTAGTTGTCCTGATTAGGTGTGGAAGTACAGATCTCTTATATATCCGTTGTGAAATAGTATTGTGGTGTAGTAAGAAAAAAGCTGGATCATATATAGGAATAGGATAGTCTGTAAATCTTATGTAATGGATCAAACCTTCGATAAGAAAGGTTGGAGGGAGGGTTAAAAATTCTTTTTTATTGCATTTTAAAGTTGTTGCAAAAATACAAATGCAAAGTAAAGTACAAAAAGTACCAAAAAAGAAGTACAATGAAAAATACAGCCTCACAGGGCCTACCTCTTATACATTCTCTACTAGAATAAAATAATAAACCTACCCACAACCCCCTTCCCCTCTGTGCAGTATAATGCTCACCAAGAACCCCAGAGATAATTATGGGTCCAATATTTGTCCAGACAGTTAAGATAATGTTCCCATTTATATGGAAAGGGCCCTCAGTGGTGCCCTAAAGTATACTCCATTCTGGATCAACTATATATGTTCAGATATTTAAGGCAATTTTTTTTTTCAGATCTGACTGTAACTGTATATTATGCTATGGACCCATAATCTGGAGCTGCGTTCAGCTCCAGGTGATTTGATGAGGTCAAAGCCCGGAACCCGGAACTGTTTTTTTTTTGTTTGTTTTTTTATACCCACTGGGCCTCTTTTTTTTGTAAAGGAGGAGTTGGACTTTAAAATCTGATGTCTACAGGTGGAAATAGAAAAGTAATTTAATAATTTAAACCATTACAAAAAGCTTGTGTAATTAATGTAAGTATGTGAAAAGAATGGAAAACAGACAGATAATAAAGAGCAAAGAAAAATAAAAGGGAGATTATTTTTTAACATTTTACATTTTTTATTCTTATTTCATTTTATTATCCTTGTAAAACGCCTTGTAAAACGCGTTTTGGTACATAGGCTGTACAGGGAAGCCTGTTTCTTTTTTTCACAATATATAATAACCAAAGGTCTACTGTACTAAGCTGCTACTGTTAAGACACAAATGGTAAATCAAACTGATCTGTGACAAATGGACTCCTTACACCTTTGCAGTGCCATAAGAATGGATTTCCACCTGTGCCGCTGCTTCCATCTGGGGTTTTGCCGCGCTGCAGAGGTAGCTGTACAGACAGTGACTCTGTCACTAAAATCAGTCTTCAAAGAAGACATGGAATACTCATCTCTCCTGTTGCCAGTGCTGCCAATCTCTGCAGTAGTGCAGAAAAAGTGCCTACTGAAGATCCTGCAGACCCTGACTCTTCTGAGAGTGTTTGACTTATTGTCCCCCGCTGTGGGCTGTGGCTCTTAATTTTTTCATAGTTGGGATTAAAGGTTTTTTTAAATTCAGGTAGTGTATGTATAGAGTACTGAATATGAAGATTTTATATTTCCCACTATTCTCACACTTTTGACTCCTTTTTTACATTTCCCTGTTTCTCCTTAATTCGCTTTGGAAAAAAAGGCCCAATGTTTACAGAGCTCAATAGCTTAAAGAGTAAGTCCACTTTTGTTGAGAAACAAAATGTCCTCTGTGGGTGATCTATGTACCCTGCAAAGATTTAAACAAACTTTGTTGCAGATTCCTACCTTTTGTTATCCTGAAGAAATAGCTGTTTGTCTGTGTCCATGTGCAAAACAAATGTGAATGGGATTGATTTTATATTTATCAATCAGATGCTGCACTCGTAGGGTATTGAGGAAAGTTGGATGGTCTGCATTCCTGCAAATGTGATTTCCCTTTGGGAGGATGTCACCAAAAATATAATTTTTGTTGCTGGGAATGCCCACAATCTGAATTTTATCTTAGTGCAGACTTCTGTGAAAATCATTGAGCCAATCCACAAGCAGGTAATGACATTTCTGGTGGGTGTTCCGTACACCATTTGTGTACAGAATGACTCCAGGTTTCCATATTACATTGCATTTTACAGAAAATTACAGTGCTGCAGATTAAAAAGGAAAGGTTATTTTTAATAGAATTCAATTACAATATGACTTGTATAGCAATTATGCTATATTATTTATTTATTTGCTATTTTCTTCCCCTGAAAGTGGAGTTACTGTTTAAGCTGAAGCTGCACTTATTACCTTGCACTCTGTGCATTACTTGCTCCTGACCTCTGCACTGTGTATGTTACACACTCCTAGCCTCTGAACTCTGTATGTTGCACACTCCTGACCTCTGCAATCTGTGTTTTACACCCTCCTAACCTATGCAACCTGTATGTTACACACTCCTGACCTCTGTAATCTGTGCATTACACCCCCTAACGTCTTCACTCTGTATGTTACACACTCCTGACCTCTGCAATCTGTGTTTTACACCCTCCTAACCTATGCAACCTGTATGTTACACACTCCTGACCTCTGTAATCTGTGCATTACACCCCCTAACGTCTTCACTCTGTATGTTACATACTCCTGACCTCTGCAATCTGTGCGTTATACCCCTAACCTCTTCACTCTGGATGTTATACACTCCTAACTAGCCTCTGCACTCTGTACATTACACACTCCTGACCTCTGTATCTGTGTATACACACTTCTGAACCCTTCACTCTGTGTGTACATAGCACACTTCTGAACCCTTCACTCTGTACATTGCACACTCCTGAATCCTGTATTCTGTGTGTTACATGCTGTTGTCTCAAAAGCAGGGATAGATAGAATTGTATTTAACCATACCCCATTTAAGTCCCTCCTAATGTTACTACAATCTGGCCACACCACATTATTTCTATATTTATAGTGCAGGTTGCTATAACACTTAGAACTATTAGTGACGAGGGTTTGAACCTTGGCTGTTCAGGTGTATTTTTTTTGTGTGCAGGGTCCCCTAATAACATCTATATAAGACCCTCATCTAGAGTAAGGGTCTGGTATGGATAAAGGGATGCCCCAGCTGCTTACTATCTCACTCACTTTGCTCTCTCCTTCTGGCAGCATGTTCCTTACTAGCTCATGTTTACTGCAACTCAACTGATTGGCTTTTTATGCTACTTCTTCTCCAAGTCTGAGATCTGCCATACAGTAGAAACTGCTGTCAAGTGAAATTCAAGCCACTGTCTGTATAAAACAAAATTCATTTAATGATGTATTAATGAATTAAAGAGCTGCACGTGTCTTCTGCCTGGAGGTCAGATTTTATATAAAAATATTGAACAAGACAAAAACTCATAAACCTAAAAAAAAATTAAATGAAATTGACCTAAATCATGTAGGTCTTTCCACATCGGTGGCAATGCTTACCACCCTCTGAAAAGTGATACTTATCACCCTCTGAAAAATGATGCTTACCACCCTCATTTACCAGCTGGCACTCATTCAGGAGGCTGTTCTCCTGCCTCCTTAAAGCACAGCTCCAGTCAAAATGTAAAAAAATAAAAGTCGGCAGCTACAAAAACTGTAGCTGCTGACTTTTAAAAAACAGACACTCATCTGTCCAGTGGTGTCCTCACCACAGCCGGTTTCACTGGCTGTCCTCTGGCCCCGGAGCCGGGGGGGGTAGGGGGTTGACACAGTTTGTCGCTTCACAGCCGGGTGTCCACTGTGCATGCGTGAGTAGTGCTGTGCTTTCTGAATGGTCCTGTAGTCTTTTGTCACCTGTCACATGTCCCAGAAGACTATGGGGAGGGAGGTGGGGAGTACAGCTTCCTCTTCTGATCGCTTAGGCGATCGCAGCAGAAGTGGGAGGCGGGTACCTGTAAAAATCAGGTACCAGGCTCCCCTCCCCTCTGCTCCAAAGGTGCCAATCCTTAACGGGTGGAACTCCACATAAGTTCATTTTTTTTGTATTCTCAAGGGGGATTCTGTATTAAAATATTGCACCACAACCACAAGTCAAGCATTAGAAGCGGAACGCTTCTATTGACCGTAATGGGTGAGCTAGGCAGATGGCACCTCCTGCCAAACTCTGCAGTTTCTGCTGACACAAAACATAGCGATTCCACCATGTATTCAACCCTATTCAGCTGTAATGTTAGAGTTTAGGTGGATGGTAAAACCAAGGTTCAGCCACCTGTATTTACCAATCCCTCCCCCATTATTATACAGGATGTATTTGTTATACAGGATTTATATAGGGCCAACAGCGCTTTACAATATAAGGGAGACAGTACAATTACAATACATTTCAGTACAGAAGGAATATGAGGGCCCTGCTTGTGGAGCTTACAGTCTAAAGGATTCTTCCCTCCCCCATCTCCAACTACCCATGTAAATGAGACCTTCCAATTTCCCTTTAAGATATATGGAAGTCAAAAATTATGGTTTTACCTCTTTGCAACACATTATATCTAAATGTATGTGTTTAGATACATGCAAATGTAGTTGTACCCCTGTAGGAGCCAGCAGTACTATAGGTCCCTGAGTATTTTCCTCAAAATTGCTCTGGCTCTGCAGTAGCAATATTGAGGAGGTTGAGCCTTCCTCAGTGGACAGTCCAAGCAACAGCCCCTTCACAAGGAATGGATAGACTATGCTCTTCAGGACAGAATGTCTTTGCAAACACTCAGCTGATCTTCTGACACACACGATAGGTGGCTGTAGCACGTTCTCTAGGATCTCTCAACCTTGTCAGTACTCACTGATGCTACTGGACAAATGGTTGCCTCATTCCAATAGCAGGCAGGTTCTTCAAGTAGTACCAGACCAGACCCCCAGATGACACTCGATCAGCCTTCAGCAACCTTCAGTGACTCCAGGCCCTCCAGCCTCCCAGCTGGGGCCTCCACTTGGCAAGCACATGGCAGTAGTGTCTATGGAAGGCTAACGACCCCCTAGGCTGCAATTTTTCCATCTGGAAGAAGACCAAGCTGCTCTCAGCTCCAGGGTATTTATGCATTCTCCCAGAATCCTCTAGGCCAGGCCTCCCAAGGATTGGCTGGGGCTACATAAATATTAAGCTGCTGATTGAAATCCTCCTGCCCCTATTACCCAGAGCAACTTGGGGTGAGCAGGGAAAAGCAAACAATCATGCAGGCTCTGAAACACAGACCAGACCAAAATAATCAAAAGCAACTCCACTGATTACAGTGGGCCAAAATTAATTTACCTACATTAACACTTACACTACAACCCAACAAATTCCAGCTCCACTGGTTACAGTGAGCCAACTCATTTTTCAATTTTGCCTAACAGAACAAATTAACCCCATTGACCACAATGGGCCCAAACTAAATCTACCTATCTTAGCCCCTAACTAGGAGGGTGCTACACAAAATATAGCATGTATTCCTATTGAACAGTCCCTGCAGTGAAAGGATTGATGGCAATTTTTCACATGTTTGTTTGACAATGATTAATTAAGATCCTCGTTTGCTCCTAACATACAGAGGGCTCACTTTTGAGGCAGTGAAGATGATGCAGCTGCAAAAATGCCGCCCCTGGTGATACAGTCTGCTATGATCTGTACTGGTTAGGTTATTACCGCAATGGCTGGAAGGCACATTGTGACCTAGTCTTAAGGTTGCTAAAAAAATCTAAGTATGAATGTCTATCTGTTCCATTCTATGAAACTTGTCTAAAATAGACTCCTTGCCAGACCAGACTAATTTACAGTTGCAATTACTAGGACTAGAGGATGCCACCACACATCTTTTATGTGCCCAAATGTTCCTCCAGGATACCCAGGATTGACTGGTCACGTGCTGTATACAAAAGTGAATTTTCCACAAATTGGGGCTTTAAGGGTAGGAAAACGTTCTAACAAACTTTCTGAACATTTTCCTTCCTCTATTATATTTCCTCTCCCTACAGAGCTGATCAATCTTACCTATTTCTTGTAGCCATCAAGCTGCATCCTGCTGTAATTATCTCTGGCTAGTCAGTCCCCCATTTGCCTGTTCAGGCCATGTGAAATTCCATAGACTTCCATGGGAGCAGGGGCGGACTGACAAATCATTGGGCCCCCGGGCAATAGGGGATCATGGGGCCCCTGTGTCCTTGCCCAAACTCAAAAAAGCCTATGAAAAAGGTACCAGGGGCATCTCATGGGGCCCCCTACTGACCCCGGGCCCTCGGGCAGTGCCTGAGTTTCCAAATGGTCAGTCCGAACCTGCATGGGAGTCATCTCCCAGCCCCATAGAAGTCAAAAGGGTTCTACTCAGAGGTGGACTGACAATTCATGGGGCCCCCGGGCAATAGGGGATCATGGGGCCCCTGTGTCATTGCCCGCACTCAAAAAAAGCCTATAAAAGGTACCAGGGGCATTTCATGGGGCCCCCGACTGACCCCGGGCCTTCGGGCAGCGCCTGAGTGCTCGAATGGTCAGTCCGCCCCAGGTTCTACTACATACGCAGGAAAAAGGTAAGGCAACTATGCGAAAACCTTTTTCAAAAGTATCCTTTTCCCTTAATGTGTATCTATATCCATAATGTTTTTAGGCATCTTCTGATTTTTATTTCTTGTTAGAGTTCTGCTTTGAGTCACCTTGAACTGGTACTGAGAGCAGGGCTTCAAACCCTTCTTTGACTTTCCTGATCTGTATACATTTTCTGGGTTGGAGACTCAGAAATTAGTAAAACCATTTGGCCAGCAGCTGAGCAATGGTAGCCTATATATTTCTCCCATAACAGATTTATGTTATGACTGTAAGGGACAACTGTGAGGGCCTACTCTCTAGGCTTTCAATTACAAAGCCTGACCCATCCACCTCCCTGATATCCATGAAAACAGCCAGTGACTGAGGACTTTGTCACTTTGCGCTGAGGAAATCAGTCAGACAGACACACTAAAGAAGCCATGTTGTTACAGACCATTCCTTGCTTTACTGATATCTTCGCTTTTACAAAATGGATTTCACTAGCTACTGAACCTTGTTTGTGTGTGAAGGGAAGTGGAATGACTCTGTCCTTCATATAATCAGTAATGGGGAAGGGCCGCTGTTGTTCAAGCTGGGAGGAGAGTGTGTTATAATAAATGCAATGCGTACTGAGGCTGCTCAGAGATTTTAAATGCATGCATGCATTGTTGCTGATCTGAGAGCTGAAGTGCTTGCGTGCATTGGGGCTGATCTGAGGGCTGCATGTGCAGGAATTGGGGCTGATCTGGGATCTAGACATGCAGAAATTGGGGCTGATTTGAGGTTTGAAGGTACAGAAATTGGGGCTAATCTGGGATCTAGAGGTGCAGGAATTGGGGTTGATCTCAGATCTAAAGGTACAAAAATTGTGGCTGATCTGACATCTAAAGGCACAGGAATTAGGGCTGATCTGAGGTCTGAAGGCACAGGAATTGGGGCTGATCTGAGGTCTGAAGGCGCAGGAATTGGGGCTGACCTGTGGTCTGAAGGCACAGGTATTGGGGCTGATCTGAGGTCTGAAGACACAGATATTGAGACTGATTTGAGGTCTGAAGGCACAGGAATTGGGCTGAGCTGAGAACTAGAGCTGCAGGAACTGGAGCTGATCTGACATCTAGAGATGTAGTTGATCTGAGGTGTGAAGGTGCTGGAATTGGGGTGATCTGAGATGTAAAGGTTCAGAAATTGGGACTGATCCGAAGTCTGAAGGTGCAGAAATTGGAGCTGATCTGAAGTCCAAAGGTGCAGAAATTGGGATAGATCTAATGTCTTGAGGTACAAGGGCTCAGAATGAAGCACAGTACATACAGTTGTTGTCTCAGTGGGAATGTGTACATAGAGGAGTCTCCTACAGGACTCAATAGGTCCCGGCAGCATAGGGGTAACATATAGAATGGGGAGTGTGTCAGCGCAGCCTGTAGACACTTAAGCACAGAGGAGGGGAAAAAAAAACAGCAAATACATGTAAGATATTATTATTATGATCTGCTTCACGAAGAAAAAATAGACTTTTATGCCAATTATGGGCTCATTCTCTCCCTATGTATAGATTTTTTTTTTAATTAACTTTTCCAGAGGTCTTCGGTCATGTGATGCTTTGGGTCCTCTTTCTCCTCTTCTCTTCCCCTAGTGTTGGCAGTTATCAGTGTAGAGAGCAGCACTAACATGATGATATCAGCTCTGATCTCAGCATTATTGTATGTAAATGGAGGACTCCACATTGATCGTTCTGAGGTGATGGGTCCATGATGCCCTGCACCCATAGGAAGTCATCCATCATCAGGGTCTAGTGGCAGCAATCTATTACTGCAAGTGACGGCACCAAAGCAGAGTTGAGCATTGCAGCCAAAGCTGTTTATTTTTTCAGTTTTTACACCTCAGTGGGAACTTATAAAAAGAATAAAAAAACTAAAAATTGGGCTTTAAGACTTTTTTTGCATTTGCAATAAGCATCTGACAGGTGTTCAGAAGGCACTACTACTGACTCCTAAATGCCTTTTTTTTTTCTTTTTTCATAGCCGAATTACATTATTACAATGCAGGAATACACCACAATTGCGAGCCAAACGTTTGCCTCAGAATTGTGGCCCCTTTGAACTCATAGAGCAAGCTTGACAGGTGATGCAGACTCTGCAGCTTGGGTTAAAAATGGCACAACTATATACAACCCTGCCTGGCTGTATTTTTATAGTTTTTGTGGCTTGCTGGGGATGGTAAAAGCGTGACTCAGCTGCCTGTTTTCACTGCCCCTTGGCTGCCCATGTGAAAGAGCCCTAAGAATCTTCTAATGTGGGCTACTTTTTCAGGATTATTTTGACAACCAGTCAAAAAGCACACTAAACTGCAACATCTAGATGTGATCTAACCATATAGTAATGAATAAGAATACGATTTAGGCTTGAAATGCATTTTATGTAGTAAAATGGATGTCTCTTAATAGAATCAGACAGGTAAGAGTAAGCCCTAAAGGGAACCTGTCTTTAGAGAAATATAAAGTCTTCCGCTGTTGACCTTCTATTGAGTTTGCTAGTTGCCCGACTTACTTTAGCTTCAAAACTGTCTCTGGCCTGGAACAAGTATGCAGACTGTGAAATTCTGATAAGAGAGAGAACTCCTATTCTGTATAGAGTACTTCTTCCACCCTGCACTCCAGAGCCGGGGAGAGCATCTCCGTCAGTGGCGGGAACCAGAGCTTCTTCCCTTGGTTAGGATTTGCGGGGATTCTATTTAGCAACCAGAAGGCAGAGAGACACCTCCCGAATCCCGCAGCACTCAGAAACCAGAGACAAGGATTACACTGCCTGCAGAGCTCCAGCAAGTGCAACTGCTCAGAGCACCATCTTGGATATGCCCTCCCCCCCCCCATCTGTATACTTATTTGGGGTCAGTGACTTAGAAAGGGAATAATCATTGGTTCAATGTGACAGCCAGGGAACTAGCATTTTTAGGAAAAGTCAGTACAGGCAGCCTCCATACACCCACATTACAGGTTATTATTAATATATCCCATGCAACTTTTCTCAATGTGCCTTTTTCCTACAGTTCTTTGAGACATGCACCAAGATCATCAAGGATCCAGCCGGCTCAGATCTCATAGTCTGCAGACACAAGGCTACTGGCATGCGGACTTGTAGTTAAAGGGTATGCGAGCCCTAACAATTAATTATTTTAATGGCTCCCTTCTGGTCTGTTATATGCATCATTTAAAACATTGTATCTGGTCAATAAGTGCATAAGTGCAAATGTTGATCCTGCCAGAAATCCCAGTGAGATCCCTTATGTAGAAATCTGACAACATAGAGTCTCTGCTTCACTTAAATCCTAAACTACATATAAACTACAGAACACCCCCACTTATGGAGATTAGGACTGGGGGAAGAGTTTTGTAGTGCAGTAGTGGAGAATTGGCCAAGGCTGGGATTTCAGTGCAGCATTGCCAGCTAACTGTATGAAGTTTGGAGCACACTGGAAGTCTGGCCGGGTATTTTTTTTTTTTACGTGCAGCATTTTTAGAACTGAACTCTAGAGAGAACTCCAGTTAGACATAATAGACATCAAATATTGAGGCTTTGTAATGAACAGGGTTTTCTTCCATTAAAAAAACGGATGTTAACGGATGCGGAGATTAACAGATGTAAACAGATGATCATCCATTTACATCCGCTAGTCCATAGAAATACATGGGTGTTCGTTTTTCATCCATAAATGGACAGATGAAAACCGGAGAAACTGAACACCCGTGTGAAAGCGGCCTAAGTCTGGATTTATACTGTTACATCTTGCCTTGCATTTACAGTATGGGTGTTGCATTAGGACAGCTGGTTTTGGTGCCACTCTCATTCTTCTGTCTTAAGATACAGTAGAATTCTGGGATTGATCTAACTAATCTTAAAACTGCTCCTACCCCTCTTCTAACACCTATACTAACTACCGTGTAAAAGAAAGATGCATATACTTACCTATTGTTGGGCTGCTCTGGTCCGGTCACTTGAGTCAGCCAATGCTAGCTACAGGGGAGAAGAGAGAGCACTCCAACAAATGGCTGGAATACGGGAGCAGTGATGTCACCCATAGGCTTATAATGGACCATCTGTTGTCAGCGCTCCCTTCTCTTCCCTACAGCTCCTGCTAGCTGACAGAAAGAAGGTGATCATGGGACTGGACCGGAGCAGATTGAAAATAGGTACAGTAAGTATATGCATCTTTTTTCCACAGAATAGTTGGTAAGTGTTAGGAGGGGAGTGAAAGTAATTTTAAGATTAGTTAGCTAGATACAAGAATTCAATTTTTACATACCCCTCATTGCAAGTTTTCTTTCCAGTTAGCTAGCACATTGTACCTCCTTCTACTATTCAAACATTTAGAAATATTTACTGACTGGATTTTTGCTAGGCCCCGGGTGCAGTTTACACCAAGGAACATATGTTGTGGCATGACTATGTAATATACTTAATCATTGATTTTGGACAGATTTTTTAAAATACATTTTGAAGAATTTTAATTGATTTTGAGGGTTTGGCTTTGCTGATTACGTATATTCTGTTTTAGTTTTTATATTAACTTACAATTTTTCCATTTTATAGCTGTGGTGTGACTTTTTCTTTTAATCTTTTTATTGAAGATTTTTCCAGTCATACAAAGGCCAAGTGTCTAGGACTTCACAAGGGTAGGGCACCCAGCAGAAACATAACATTATAAAACAAAATAACGAAATCATAATTAATGGTGGTGTGTGGCTTATGTAGATCAGACAGAGAATGTAAAATTATGAGAACCTATGAAATACTGTATTTCCACAATACGGATACAATAAGGTCCCACCTTATGATGTATTTAAAATCGTGTGATAGTAGAGACATATTCAGGTGTCATAGTAGGGCAGTAGATGTCATTGACCAGGAGATATAGAACCTGTGGAAGGTTCCTCGATCCAACGCTTCCATAATTTTGTGAATTTTTCTGGACAGCCTCAGTTATTGTAGGTGTCCTGGTAAAAAGGCAAGGAGGAATTCACTAAGTGCTTCCAGAAGTGAATGGAGAGAGGGGAAGATATCCAGTGTAGTGCGATTGATTTTCTAGCATAAAATAACAACAAACCAAGAAGTATCCAGTCAGCATTTGTTGGAGCCAATTCATCTTGGCTTTTTATTTGAAGGTTGTTTTGTGCTGTGGATAAACGTTAAAGAGATCCTGTCACCTTGACCATTTACAAAAATGTCAAAATGCATACGGAAAGTTTGGACGGGAGCGGGCGCTAGATCTAAAGAAGTTCTTCGGTTCTGATAATGTGTAGGACTGCAGGTTTAGCCATGTGGGTATAACAGGCTGCTTCTAAATCAGGGTTACCCCGTTACCCATTGAGGGCCCTTGGGTGAAAAATTGAAAAAAAAGCTGTAAACAGAGGAATCAACAAGATGGTTTGACAAAAACACATGTTCATGGGAGTGTAACAGAATCCCCCTTCTGATGAAATGTCTATATCACATGTGTCAAACATAAGGCCCACTGGCCTAATCCGGTCTGCCAGGCTATTTCATATGGCCCTCGCAACTCTCCTGCAGCTGTGGTACCCCACTGGTCTCCACCCCTGCCTTGTCTTAGGAGTTGGCAGTAGAGAGGAGGACAGAACTCCTCCACCAGATCCTGTGCTTCTCCATGAAGCCACAGAGTGGCTTGTCTCTGCCCCTCCCCCCTGTCTCAGCAATCGGCAGCAGAGAGGAGGACAGAGGTCATACTACAGAGTCTACACCTCTCTGTGGTGCAGCCGCAGCACCCCCTTGTCTTCGCCTCCACTGGTCTCAGCATTCAGCTTTGACAGCTGATTCCAGCCCTCCTCTTCTCCACCTCCAGACCCTGCACTTTCTGCTTTTCAGGTCTTCCCCCAGCTTTTTTGCAGCACAAGGTAAGGGGAGGGGGGTGCACTGTAATGTAAGGGAAGGTGGGGAACTCTTGACATCTGATGTAAGGGGGGTGGAGTGCTCTGGACATCTAGTCTTACAGATACAACCCTTTGGTGGCAACCATAATGCTGAAGCAGCTCTCAATGCAATTTAATTTGACACCCCTGGTCTATATAGACTCCACACACTGGATTGCTGTGTTGATATGTCAGTAAATTGAGGCTTTAATAACATAAAAAGAGACTGGCACTTAATGTTGTCCTAGAGCAGCTACACATTACACTGCCGAGTGATTCACTGCCCTGTACATCCCAGCCCTGAAGTGGGGGATGACTACCACCAAAATACGTTGGCTATCAGCTTAAAGTAAAAGTCAATGGTGCCTAACTGCCTTATTGATATGTCCTCTCTGGTGTGTCCTTTCTTCTACATTTCAGAAAAACATTGCATAGAAAGGCACACTGATGCATATTGTATGTATATTGGCAGGCATGTTATGCAGGGAACCAACCCTAAAAGTTTTTAATGATACGATGACAGTATTGAGTGATTATAGGAATGTTTTATAGCTGGAATGGGAATGATTTGTTAGTATCTTTTCTATGACTTTACTGTGTTCTTTCGATTAACATTATCGCTTCACATATCATTGAATTGATCTGAATTCTCTGTAACCGTATGGAGGATATTATTATGATCTGTGCCAGTGGTAAGCCATTTCTTTTCATGTATTTCAGTTTAAAAGTATTGGGGGACATTTCCAAAAACTGGAGCACTCAGAATCTGGTGCAGCTGTGCACGGTAGCCAATCAGCTTCTAACTTCAGCTTGTTCAGTTAAGCTTTGAAAATAAAACCTGGAAGCTGATTGGTTTCTCTGCAGAGCTGCACCAGATTTTGCACTCTCCAGTTTTATGGAGAGCTCATCCCAATCTCCATTATTTAATTGGCATCCTATGTTCAAAGTAAAACTCCAGCTAACATTTTTTTAAATTTGTTTTTGTGTGTTGAAGTGTTCTGACTTCTGATGAGTCATTTATAATATATAATAATATTATAATTTATAAATAAATAAATCTTTATTTAGGGTAAGTAACAAGACATAAAAATGCTGCTTTTGGAGGTGTTTGGCTTCTTTTTTTTCTGCCCACCCTTCATGTTAGCCTATGTAGACATACACACATAGGTGTTTACAGACATATCAGAAGAGGAGCAATATCCCCTTAGTGCATGACCTCTTTCCCTCACCTAATTGAGCAATGTACTGTACGCAGGTGATCAACATATAGAAACATAGAAGAGTGAAAACCAAGTGGTCCATTGAGTCTGCCACTTTTTTGTTTATAACTTTAAGTCTCAGTATACTGTAATGAATGGCACTGCTGAGAGCAGAACTCAGGATCTCCTGTTTTTGATACATGTGCTTTAACCAACTAAGCCACAGTGCCAAATAATGTAGGCTGCCTCCTTGAATAAATGCAACACCCTTGAAAGGTACTAAGAACAAAAATAGTAAAAGTGGGGAGTGTTGTCAGTAATTTAATTTGACGTGAAAATCCCTTCCCACAGATTAGGGCTGATGTTGTCATATTAAACTTTACCAAAAAGAGAGTAGACGTGCTATACAGACACTGCCAAAGGTGTATCCCATAAATATACTAATATTTATTTATATATAAAATGTAGTCATGCAGTCAAAATATATAAAAAAACACACTCACTCTTTCCTAATATATAAAATGACAAAGTTGTTAAGATATCCCATTAGTTCATGACCCCCTTCCCTCACCTAATCGAGTAATTTACATCGATAATCAAAATATAATATACATCACTGAATAGGTGTAATATCCTTAAAGGGTTAGTTTACCCTTTAAAAAAAATTAAATGTGAACTAACGCCCTACAACCTCCCCCCACATTCCACCACGCCCCCTTCCGCCCATACACTTGCCTCCTAGGGTGATTACCTTTCATTGCCCACACAGCCAAGCGCCGGCCTTTGATCGCTCTGACCAGTTGGAACTGTTCTGATTCATCCCAGAAGTACTACAGAAAGGAGGGGAAGAAGAGCAGGGATTTAAAATCCCCAGACCGCTACACCTACTGAGTGAGTACTGACAGCTAATCACTCACAAAGGTAAGTGTAGTGGGAAGGGTGCTGAGTGTTAGTTCAACTTTTCATATATTTTTTACAAGGTTGTAATTTTATATAATGGGTAAAGTTAAGTGTTTTGCTGTTATATTTTGAGCTTGTGACTAAATTTTGTAGTCTGGTCTGGAGTATTCACCTGAGAGATAGTGGCTCCATCAGGATAAAAGGACTCTTTTTCTTCGGTATTGGTCTGGAGTGTTCACCTGAGAGGTACTGGCTCCATCTGGATGAAAGGACTCCTTTTCTTTGGTATTGGTCTGAAGTGTTCACCTGATGTGTACTGGCAGATTCAGGCTGAACGGACTCTTTTTCCTTGGTGTCGGTCTGGAATGTTAACCTGAGAGCTAGTGGCTCCATCAGGATGAAGGGATGCATTTTCCTTGGTATTGGTCTGGAGTATTCATCTAAGAGCTAGTGGCTCCGTCAGAATGAAGGGACTCCTTTTTTTCAGTATTGGTCTGGATTAATTACCTGAGAGCTAGTGGCTCCATCAGGATGAAGGGAATCCTTTTCTTTGGTATTGGTCTGGAGTGTTCACCTGTGGGGTACTGCCACCTTCAGGTTGAAGGGACTCCTTTTCTTTGGTATTGGTCTGGAGTGTTCACCTTAGAGCTAATGGCTTCATCAGGATGAAGGGACTCCTTTTCTTCGGTATTGGTCAGGAGTATTCACCAAAGAGGTACTGGCGCCTTCAGGTTGATACCTTTTCTTTGGTATCAGTCTAGAGTGTTCACCTGAGAGCTATTTGCTCCATCAGGATGAAAGGGCTCCTTTTCTTTGGTATCAGTCTGGAGTGTTAACCTGAGAACTAGTGGCTCCATCAGGATGAAGAGACTCATTTTCTTCATTAGTTTATTAAATTATAGTATTTTTATGGGAATACCCCTTAGGTGGTGTTGTTAGTTTACAATTTCCTCTCTTCGGTGTAGTTTGAAGCCCTGGGCATGAAGCACTCAGTAGTCATATTGATAGAAGGTGTGTTCAAATTCTATGAGGCTGCTGAAGTAGTCAAAGTTGTCTTTGATTAGAGTAAGCGTGTACTCTAGCACCTCTTGCACGCTTTAATTTGGGTATCCGTGTACATCAGCAATGGTGACAGGTTTTTCTGGGTAGAGCACCCATTAAGTAGCTTTGGCACAGCAGATGGCCTGCAATGGTGCTCTAAGATGCTCCAAGAAAAAGTTGGTGGTTGGAGCAGTTATGCGGTACTTGAGTTTCCTCATGATCAATGCTTCCATATTCCACATCAAAGTTTTGTTGTAATACCTGTGACAACTCAAAATTAGCCAATACAATTCTCTGTCATATCTTTTTGCTATTTTCAAGGCAAGTACCAGTGAGGTGACAGTCATGATTTTGTAAGTGCACCTCTCCACCCTGAGCTTAAAGTGATACTAAACCCAGGACCCTGCATTCACTATATCTGGTCTCCCACAGTACACAGAACATGGAAGTGCAATTATTTTAGTAAATATAAACTGCTAAATACCTTTTCTCATCAGCAGTTAGAGCAGTCTTGTGACTTCAGCAAGCACTGGTTAAAGCTTGTAGGAGGAGTTGTCTTTCTGCTCTAGGAGGATATGAAAGTCCTGACCCTCTGTCTGGACAGTGCTGATTGGCCCTGTCTGATCACATGCATTCTCACAAGCAAAAAAAAAAAACACACACCAAACTGAGCATGTGCATGTGACTATGGATTCAGTCTGTATCAGGTGGTCATTTCAACAAGAGGAGGGGCAGAGAAGAAAGGATCAAACAGCCTTTTTACACAATGCAGAGGATTAACCCCTTAGGTTCCACAGTGAGTATAACAAGCATGCGTTACTGAATATACAGATTGATTTTACTGTTGTGGGTTTAGTAACAATTTAAATAGGAGCCAGTCCAGCTAGTTAATGGCCAGGCACAGGGACTTCAACCTCTTTGCTTTGAATGTGATGTTATAAGACTGCGCACCATTTTTCTTCGTTCTTCTTCCAATTCTGTATGACTAAGATAGGGCCTAGGTAGGAACTGGAGTTCAACACTCCTCTTGTAGGTGTAATTTTCATTTCCATACTCCATAAAATACGGCAGGTTTCTTAGACTATGGAGGTTATATGGTGCCACAAGTGGGTTCTTTGAGCAGATAGGTGATTTCTATAGGGAAAGAGAAAATGTTCTACCACTTGCAAGGAAAATCAGTGCTTGTGTTTCTCAAGACGTGTTAATGGGACCATGCCTGGTCTGTAAATGATTCCCAGTGGTAAGTCCTTGTAAGAGCGGAGCTAGTACACTTACCTTTCTGACAGTCTGTATCTTCTACATTCCCAAGCACTGTGACAGAGGGGAATATAGAAGATATGGTCCACCCGAGAGGTGAGTAAAACACCTCTACAGTGTTGGAACAGAGGGAATGTAGGAGATACAGGGTGCCAGAGAGGTGAGTAGAACACCTCTGCTATTACAGGCACTTATCACTAAGAATCCTTAAAATACCTCATGGGGGTTCTTTAAAGAATCTGTCCTGAAGAAAAAAATGGGCTACCATTGCTGAACTCTCTCTGAAAATGCTATCATCCTTGCTGTCTCCTTTGGCTGAAGCACTTTCCGAATAATCATTGCCGTAAGTGGAGTCTGAATTAAATCAGAACTCCTGATCTTTCTACTTGTCCAGAGTTAGTGAATCAGGAACATCAGGACAGCATGACAGTTTGTATTTTAAAATCTTCAGTGGCAGCCTCAATATTTTTCCAATGATAAGCTTTGTTTATATGATCAGATTGTCCATTAGATATCCTTTCACCCTAACTACTTACTGTGTTTCAGGCTAGGTTCACATTTGTGGGCTGATTGCGGGTGCAGGAATCGCACCTGTTCCCGAACTGGCAACTACCCGCAGCCGAATCACACTGCTCTTGAAAGAAGCAAGGGCCTACCATTCATTCTGAATGGTACCCCAACGTATCTCAACCCACAGGGCGTTTATGGGAAACTGCATGGTCAAAAAGACCTTGTGGTTTCCCTGCGGCCATGTTTTTCAAAAGGCGCATGCATCTTTTTCCTGGAATGAATGGGCTGCCGTGCCCAAACAAACACGGCCGCATCACCTGCAATAGTGTAAACCAAGCCTTAATAAATCCTCCTTGTTAACTGTTCATCCTATCAATAGATGTTATTTTTCCATTTCCTTTAATAGGAAGTGAAGTCACAGAGTGAAGTTGTCAGCCTGTGGATTGGTGGAGCATTAGATAGCATTGAATTTTAAATAGACACAAAGACAAACAGATTAAAGCCCAACTCTAGCTAATGCCTTTTAAGCAGTTTCAACAATAGTTTTTTTTTCTTAGGCTTTTGGATAAAAGGTTTAGGCCATTTGAGCTGTAAGCACCCCCAGCAGCATTATATGGTTTGTCCTAAACCTTTAACTGCCCCTTTTGCTAGACAGCTTGGCCTGTTACAGGAAATGGAAAAATAATGGATCAAATATATTTGTATTATGAATTTCTTACTATTATACTGCTCCTTTCCTTGTCCATATCCAGTTGTTCTTCCTCAGGCTTCAGCTTTTTCAAAGTGCGTTTAACAGAGTGGGAACTAGACTGGCTATATGCCCCTCTGTCATCCATCTTTCTTTTGATTGGCTGAGGGAACGCCTCTAGTTCGGATGTAATAGAGGAGGTCTCTGAAGGGGGTGATAGGATGTACACTGTAGGTCTGTGGAGTACTCATCAGAGAGCTGCCAATATCACTGGAATGAAGGTTCTCCTCTGGTTTGTCATTGGTATCAGTTCGCCCAGCAGTAGAGTTTCCTCCACCAGGGACAACAGTCACATCATGGCAATGAGAGACAGAAGACTGATATCTCTGTTGTTTTCCAGCCACTGAGGATTTTGCCTGTGACTTGGGATGGTAATCTGTCTTAAAAATATGTGTGCGTTTTTTTCCACAGCAATTTCCCATTTTTTTTTCAGGAAATCACAAAGAAATCGCAATATAATCAGCTCAACAAGGTGTAGACCTACCAGAGCGATGCTACTCCTTCTCCTCTCACTACTGATCTGATCTCACACACTGCACAGATATATAAATCCTCAGACCCACTGTAATGTCATCACCAACTGCCACTGCTGGATTGTTGCCATGGTGACGGTAAATAAAGTGACCTTTGCTTTCAGATAGACACTACATTTAAAATGTTGTAAGAAAAAATGACTGCAATCAGAAATAAAACTCCAATAGGCTCTGATTGTTTATCTGTAATAACCACATAACACAATATAGCTATCATTTTTAAAAGCCACAGTTCTTTCCCTGACAGCAAATTTGATTTCCTTATGATGTTTCCTTGTCTGTGAATGGCAGATACATGTGCAGTCTATGAACATTTCTTAAATTTTGACAGAGTGGGGAAGAATTAAAAGCCCCATGTGGGTTTTTACTTTGCTGCCTACCATTTGGGAAATGGGGTCACTTGCTGGGGAGGTCACTTGGGCAGAAACTAAGGGAAAACCTCTCTAGTGAGGACATAGACATCAATAAAATCCTGACAAAGGCCAATCCCATTTTATGCAAAAGTAAACTGTTACATATTTATAAATAATAATTAGATTTGTTACGAAAGTGGCACTCATGGTATCTGTGACCCCCCCCCCCCCCCCCCCACACACACACACACACACACACACACACACACACTTTTCTTTCAATTAAAAAAAAAAACCTAAATCTTCAGTAGAACGGAGGGGCCTCATTCTTAACCTGGAAACATTTAATACCAGTTAAAGTGAACCTATGACCAGATCATGCATATAAAATATTTATATATTTTCAATAAGCAGTAAAAGCACTTTGCATTAAGCATTAAAGGGTAACTCCACTTTCGTGGGGAAAAAAAATTAGCTAATAAAAAAAATAATATAGCGTGCACAATTGTGACTCAAGTCATATTGTAATTAAATATTATTACAGATTATCTTTCCTTTTCAATTGCAGCACTGTAATGTTCTGTAAAATGCAATTCAATGTGGCAACCTGGAGGTATTCTGTACACAGAGTGTATAGAGAATGCCCCCAGAAAATGTAATTTCCTGCTTGTGTGTTTGGCTCACTGATTTTCCCAGAAGTCTGCACTAAGATACAAGTCAGATTTTTGACATCCCCGCAATAAAAAAATTAATTTTTGGTAAAATACTCCTTATGGGAAATCATGTCTAAAGAGATGCAGACCCTGCAATTTTCCTCAGTGCCCTGCAGGTGCAGCAGTTGATTGATAATTATAAAACCACTCCCATACAGATTCACTCTTAATTTTCAGCCATCTGTTACTATGCAGTTATAGTACTATATAACTGTTGCTTTGTTAAAAAGATCCTGTTTTAGCTTTGTGAATTGAGGATGTTGTCTGTTAATTTGTGTTAGGAAGGTACTGCAGGTGCATATCCAACTTCACATGGTTTTTGTAGGTGTCAATCACTTATTTCTCTTTGAATACAGCTGCTTGACACTTGACCCAGAAGATAGAGGTGATTACTGTAGTAGTGGTGATGCCTACAGTGATTGTCACCTTCCACAGGGATCCCACTGTTATGGAGTATGAATATTATTATATTATGCTCGATTCTACAGTCAGCAATTTCCAGGGTACTGTGTACTATGTGACCTTGCTGGCAATTTGCTTTACAGGTCAAAGGCAGGGATTCTGCAGGAGTAAAGTCTCTGGAAGCCCTGCAGGGCATATCTGCTGTGAGGGGTAAAGATTGGGCTTTTGGACCTTGCAGCTGGACTGGTAAGTGCCTCTGATGGTGGAGCAGCTGGTAGCCCCCTTTAACAGTTTCATTGTGCTTGGGGGAATATATGTAGGTTGAGATTTCTGTGCTGGAGCTCTACACTACTGTGGCAAAGCAGCATGCCATTTTGCCAGCTTCCCAAACACAGCTGTATGTGTCTTCACAAGCTCCTGTATCACTTCTGCCCACTACAGCTACAGCGGTTCTGGTCCCAACCTTTACCTCTGCATAACTGCACCAGCCTACAGCACAGTAGTATCAAGAGCACAGCAAATATTGAGACAGTTATTCTTTGGGCTAACTTGAACATAAGTGTTCTGGCTTGGACCTACACTCCTCTCAACTGGGTGGGTGCTTTCCTGTAAAGTGTTACAGGCCTTGATGAAGGGGCATTTTTCTAGCCCCTGAAACACATTGCCTACCACTCCTCAATTTACTGTCAACCTAATGTCAATAATGATTTACGGACTTTTGAGTTCTTTATCTGGCAATCCATCTTTTTCCCCTGTTCATCCATTTTTGTTGTCTTGTCAGCTTACTCAGATGGAGTGGTCCCCGTTTTTTAACATCTGATATTTCCACCAAATAAAAATGAATGATTCACATTACAGAGGGAAAGACAACCCCATCTTACAGTCAGTGTCTGAGCTAATTGGAAGAATAAATTTATTCTTCAACGTTTTAGCAGTTAAATGTGCTCATTAAAATGTGCTGTACCAACCAAAAACGACCTGGAGGATATCCTTAGATCCTGGACAAATTTTATTGAATATATAATGAGAATAATAACTACATAAATGTACTCTTATCTTGTCTATTAATAATTGTCATGATTACAGTTCTAGTAGTGCACAGGTAACCATGCAAGTCAACCGCATATATAAAAAAGGCACATAATCATTGACAGTTACAGTAAAATCCATGAGACCACCAAACCTGAATTCATGTTGCGTTTATGGTCAGAAGGTCTAGCAGTAGTTAGAGACATTTATGTTAAAGGTTCTGAAAGTCAGCTTAACTGTAAATATAGCCAGGGGTGGACTGACAACTCATGGGGCCCCGGGCAATAGGGGGTCATGGGGCCCCTGTGTCCTTGCCCAAACTCAAAAAAGCCTATGAAAAAAGGTACCAGGGGCATCTCATGGGGCTCCCTACTGACCCCGGGCCCTCAATAGGGGATCATGGGGCCCCTGTGTTCTTGCCCAAACTCAAAAAAGCCTATGAAAAAGGTACCAGGGGCATCTCATGGGGCCCCCTACTGACCTTCCCGAGCTTCAAAATGGTCAGTCCGCCCCTGACCATAGCTGACTTGGCAGATAATTTTGAAGCCATAGAATTGAGGAGGCAGATTTTGTCAGGAAACAGAGCTGTGCTTGGTGGCTTCTTGGAAAACTGAACTTGTACCTTTGCAATACATCTTCGGATCTAGGTGCACAGAGAGATGTGGATCCTATTACTCACAAAGTGGTGCTGCCCTTACAAGGGTGCCCATTTGTGTTTATATAATGTAACATATATGTTGGTGTATGTTTTTAATCATATTTATGAGTTTAAAAGAGCTTGATATACCTTTGTAGAAATTCTCTCTCTCTCTCTCTCTCTCTATATATATATATATATATATATATTCATTTTTCAAAAACTATAACAGCCTCTTGTTATACAGACATTAGTGTTCAAAGCACTTCTGCAGTTTTATGCCCGAAGAGCTGGACAATGTGACTTCTTTCCATAAATCCCCATGAATGCACTGTAGATCCTGGGGCATCTTCCATTAATAGTCCTTCTAGTAGTTACAAAACTGGAAAGGCAGCTAAAAAATGAGTAGGACTTACCAAATTCAGGTGTGGCTCTCTGTGAAATAGAGTTCTGTGGTTCTGTGAAATGGAAAAGTGTTTTTAGAGATTGGAAGCTGGACTGAAGGAATGTATGCCCCAACTCAAGTGCATGAATGCCTGATTCATGCAATTATCAGGCATGACAGAGGACTGGAGTATATATAGATACCCCTAAACTTATTCAAGATTTGCTTTCCACAACCTATGCAATGAGTCAAATTTTGTATAAATTGTTCAGCAAGCGGCCCATGAAGAGTGGAACCTAAAGAGCCTAACGATAGTCCTAAGCAGTTAGTGCACTGTTTACCAACCATCTGTTACAGGGATTCCCTTCATGTGTGCTATGGCTAAATAATCTGAAAGTACATTCCAGCTGGCACAAAACTCTAACAAAATATTGTTTACAAGAACATCAAGATTGTCCAAGATCCCCTCCAATGTTGGGCTTATTACATAAGATAAATCCAACCAATCAGTGGTCAGAAAAAGATTGCTTAATATACGACTTACATAGCCTGTGTTATGTAACAAATGTTGGGTAAGGTACAAAGGCTGCAGAAGGTACCATCCAGACATTGACCGCTTTTCGTTTAAAAAGCCTACAGTAGCTGCAGGACATACCGATGCAAGGTTTTAGGACATGTAACAATGTGTCTATGTGCCTGTAGGATGGAGGAGGGATCTTTATGAAATCAGAAAGCTAAAACCTTACATGTCTGATAGCCCCCTAAACACCAGCTAAATACACAGTTAATGTTACCTTTTTTTACTGCCAAAAGGATTTAGCCAATCATGTGATGCAGACACCCCTGATGGACAGCACTGACTTCGGCTTCCACAACACTCCCCCCCCCCCCCCCCCCATCAGTTTTGGCAACTTTTATTTTGTTGGAAATGAGTACCTACTTTTGACAGGTACCCACTCCTACTTCGACTTGGATCACCTAGACAATTGGAGCAGAAGTTCGAACCACCCACTCCCAAACTCCTGGGATCACAGGTCCCAGGAGGTTGCAAATCCATTCACAAAGTGCTGTATGGCTTACACATGCGCAGTGGGAATCCGTCTGTAAAGCCTAGGAAATCACAGTCAACTTCCCACAAGCAAGGTGGTGTTCTCGGGGACCCGAACACCACTGATGAACTAGTCCAGGTGAGGACAGTGTTGGATCCCCGGACTGGTAAATGTCAGATCTGACAGAATTTGTCGCTGCTGCCACTTTTTTTTTCTTCTTATACAATCTGTAGATCCTCTTTAAGCAGCACAGCTTGGTAAGGGACCCAGTGCAACAATAGTACTTTCAGACTAACTCTGCATAGGGATTTATAGCAATTCTGACCATTAAGAATGAAGATCACCTTTAAGAATTACGTTTTTCTGTAAGGGCACACAAAAAATTGTTCTTTATTGTTCACACCACAACACTAGAATCACTTGCAGTTTTTTTCTGCACAGGAATCTGTAACATGTATAAAATCACACTGAAATGTAAATGAAAACCGATGTCTCTGCAAGTGAAATCTGCACATCAGTTTCTATCAGTTTTTATGTATGGTATGAATGAGGCCTTAAGCCCATGCCAGATAGGGATGAAACCAGTTTAAAATATGGTAGCTTTTTTTTAATAGGAAAGAATTCTTTCATTTCTTACTAGAGCTATTAGAAAACCAGTTTGGTAATTTTAAACTATTGTTTTAATGAAACGAAAAGAAAAATGGTAGAAGAATAACTAAAGAAAATATATTATAAAAATACAGACAATAGCAACAGCTAAAATAAGCAGGATAAACAGTGAAAAGTGCTTAGAAATGTTTGGCTGTTCATCGGTCCAATTCACTGCAGTGCAAGTCCGATTTTGACAGTCACTGGCCCAAAGGATTGATTTTTAGCATTTGTGCATAGTTTTGATGGAAAATTGAGAGCTTATGAGTTGCAGATACAGCACCTTGAACAAGTATTCATACCCCTTGAAATTTTCACATTTTGTCATGTTACAACCAAAAACATAAATGTATTTTATTGGGATTTTATGTAAAAGACCAACACAAAGTGGCACGTAATTGTGAAGTGGAAGGAAAATGATAAATGGTTTTCAAAATTTTTTACAAAAAAAAAATCTGATTGTTACACAATATGTAATCACAATTTGATAGATATCAGACATGATATGAATTTTATGTAGTGCTTCCTCTGACGGGGTACTGTGTCCAGTCAGCTTTCTGTACCTCATAGTGTATTGGCTTTTGGTATCTGACCATTTGTTTCCTATACATTTGGCTAGATGCATGTTATGACTGTAATTGTATCATGCCAGGATTTATGGAATATGAATAGATATTGAGAGCTTGGCTGTGTGAAAAAGACAGCTTCAGATCAAGTAGAGCCAGCTTCAGATAGGTATTGTTTAAACTGCTGTGCTAGACTATTCTATGATTGATTGATTTATAACCCCTTATGCACACGGGGCATTTTGATAACGCTGGTAACGTTAGCTGTATAAAGTCACGTTAAAAACGTGAGTTTTTAAGCTTTTTTTAGTGTTTTTGCATTAGCGTTAAGCAGCATTTTGATGCGTTTAGCGGCGTTGTCCCGCATTTTTGTTTTTTAGCTTTTTTTTGGGCAAAAAAACATCCAAAAACACTGGTGTGTGGCGCTTTGCGGAATTTTACTGCGTTTACTACATTTTTCAGGGTAAGAGCCTTTTTACAGCTAAAAAAACTCCTTTAGAAACCTACTAGTCCTGGGGGTTTTTTCCAGCCAAAAAACGTCCCGCCGTGTGCAAGCCTTCTGAGCAACAATGGACATACTGCCAAAAAACCTTGATTACAGTCTATGTGTGCATGGACACATAGGATAACATGCTGGGGGGTTTGCTGGCTCTAGAAAAAAACGTCAAAAGCCAAAAACAGATGTAAAAACATCAAGTGTGCATGAGGACTAATGGCTATTTGCAGTTGTTGGCGTAAGCTGGCCATACACTGATAGTTTTTTTATTTTGCTCAGCCCGTGGGTCAAAAGATAAAAAATAAAATTTCTCCACCCATGCTATACAGCGCAAATGAACAAATCACCCACTATTGCATTTTGAAAGTCAGCTCCACTGGCTGTCATAATACCCAAACAACAGCTGCATCTGATTAGATGCAGTCACCGTCCATCTGTCAATTTTCAGCTACTGTTCATCTAAAAGTTTTCCAGCAGGCTCATTCAACAAAAGTGAATCAAGCAATCAGTTCAGTGCAGTGCTGGAAGTCTTCTCAGACATCAATTTTAAAACGCGCTAAATGAGAAGTCATTTGAGGCTTGCAGACCCCCTTAATTACTGTTTATTCATCTTGATTTTCTGAGCTTGTTGCTTTAGTGTGGGGTGAGGGTAATTACATGAGATGTGTTTCACACAGATTTTCAATCTAGTCATCTGTTACTGACTTGCACATTTTGGAGAGCAGTGGATGCACTGTGTTCAGTATGATCCCCATTCTCTTTACTCAGTTAGGGGTTTCTCGATGTTGTCACACCTACCCCCTCACCAGTCCCATCCCCTCACCAATAAAGGAGCAGCAACATCTGGTAATGCATGTGCCCTCTTTCCTTTAAAGCATAGCCAGAGACATTTACTAACAGCATTGCACAAAGCAATACAGTCCTGTTTGGCTCAGTATGCTGGATGTCCTTCTCTCAATCTGAATGTTGCAGTGAAGGGGATTGCAGGAAGTTGATGTAAAAATAAATGAATGTACTCACACAGGCTTTTAGAAAAAGTTTTTTTTTTAAATTATACATAATTGCATTTAATCATCCTGGACTTCATTAAAAAGTTAAAATAAAAAACTAAATAAGGAAAGTCATGCACAAAAAAGTCAGACTAAACACAAAGAACTGGTTACCAGTATGGTCTGTAGACCTCCCACAGCTGACCTTTTCCCATACTGTGTGTGGAGGCAGCAATCTTGGTAGAGGAGAAGGATTTGTTTTCTCATGTCAGAGCTTAGACTTTTGATCTGATTACTAGTGGGGGATAGTAAAGAAACACCAGATATATAGAAAGCACAGATCCACACAATAATTGCAGCAGAAGCAGGAAGATCCTTGCACTACAGGTCTGCAGGTGCAGTTTCCTCTGCAGCAAGCCTTCTGAGCAACAATGAACAGCACAGAAGTGACATCAACAACTGTCTCTACAGTACTCAGAAAGACAATCCAAATCTTGTGAGAATATTAATCATCAACAGCAGGAGTGGGTAGGGTATGTCTTAGATGGCTCACATTGCTGATATATAGCTACAGTATTTGGCTGGAACAGCATCACCTAAAGCACTGTGACATGCAGATTTTTTTAGGGTATTGCTTAGACTATTAAAGTGGAGTCCCAGTCATTTTTGTGTTTAATAAAAGTCAGTAGCTACAAAAACTGTAGCTGCTGACTTTTAATAAACACATACTCACCTGTCCTAGGGTCCAGCAATGTGCTCATCCGCGCCAGCCCTTCTCTCCCTCTTCTCTCTTCGGCTCTGGTATCTCAACTGTGGGCACCAGGCTGTGACAGATTGTGGCTTCACAGCCAGGTGCCCACTGCAAATGTGCAAGTCGCGCTGAACATCCTGACTGGTTCAGCAGTCTTTTGGCACCTGTGAAGTGTCCCAGAAAACTACGGGGGGAAGGAGGGGGACCGAACTTCCAGCTCACTTTTCTGCGGTGAACTAAGCCAGAAGTGGGAGCGAGTACCTGTCAAAACCAGGTAACCACTCCCCGCTCAACCCCAAAAACTGGCAAATATGGTAGTGGAGGAGGGGGGGAGGCAAACAAGTGGAGCTTCCACTTTTGGGAGGAACTCTACTTTAACCATTTTATATATATATTCCCTGTATGCTGCAGCTTTCCACTACTTAGATGTGGTGGCTGCCTTCATTTTCTTCCTTCAAACTTTTTTTTTTATTTTCACCTAGTAATATTGCCTCTAATACACTATCTGTCTTATGGTGACAATGCTCCCTCACCATACTCAAACCTCCCAACTTGGGAACATGAGAAGAGGGGCACCTTGGGAGATGACAATATGCGGTGTACAAGTTTCAGTATCTAGTGGTGGGACAAGTTCTGAACACAAGAGACATTGGGATTTTAATGAAATCCTGGGCCAGTCTGGCGGGATCTGGGATAGTTGGGATGCAAGAAAAAGGAAGCCTCCTCTAAGTGCAGTATTGACAATTTAATCAGTAAACAATGGAAAATTTGCACTTACAAGATAAACGGTTAAAAGGCTCATCGTGTGGTAATTAGATCCAAGTGGGACATCCAGCCGTCCAGCAGCAAACTATGCCTATAGGATCAGGAAGTAGAGACCAGGATGTGCCTGTGCATCAAAAATGAAGCTGAAGAGGTCTGAAGAAGGAGCCTATTGAGCATGCTCCGAAATGCATTACCGCCCCCTTCACCTGCTACATCTGACTCTGCTCTCCAAGCTTCATTTTTGATGCACAGGCACATCCTGGACTCTACTTCCTGATCCTATAGGCATAGTTTGCTGCTGGATGTCCCACCTGGATCTAATTACCACACGATGAGCCTTTTTAACCATTTATCTTGTAAATGCAAATTTTCCATTGTTTACTGAATAAATTGTCCATACTGCACTTAGAGGCACCTTCCTCTCTTTTTCTTGTTACTGCATTAGAGCCTTGCTTCCACTCTAAGAAGAGCTGCCTAAGTGTTACTGCTCCCATCCATCCATCCCTGATATCCATCTGGCACCTTTATCTTACAGCTACAGAGGTTGGGCTCCAACAAGCGCGCCCTATGTAATATACATTCTCTGATAGTTGGGATGCATGCTGTACTATATCTATGATGGAGCAGTCCTGGCACCCTAGGACAAGAAGCTTTTTACAAGAACACCTTCCACTCAGGGTATTGTTAGTATAGAAGGGAAGTGTTGTGTAGTCCACAGAAAAGAACAAGGCAACAATTCTTGAGAATTCAATGCAGCAGAGGCAGAATACACAATACATGCACCAGAGCTCCCTAAATTTCTGGTAAGACCAACAGGTATTTTTCTGTACTTGCAGAGTTTTCAAAGAGAGAAAACATGTAGTGCTATTTTACTTTTTAATATATCTTTTACACCAGCCATCCGATTTGCATTATCTGGAAAGACCCCGGCCAAAGCTCTTTGGTCACCTGGCTCCCTACCTTTATATCTAATATGAAAAGTGTTATACGCTATAACTAAGGCTTTTCCAATATCTTTTACTGTCTACTTACTGGGCAAATACTGGAACCCATATGTTTTCCATATTGTAGTTATCAAATAAAACTTTCTACAGCTCTTCATTCTGAATAAAACATTTTACCCATTATGAGTTACAGCTGATATTGGTGCTGTGCATTTGAATGAGCTCCACATTAGAGATTCATGCACCCTGCCACAAGGGTTAGATAGATCCTAGTTTAAATGAAATCAGCTTTACAAATTTCTGCCAATTTAAACCAATCAGAGCGCTTATTCCACAGACTAGTCAGGAATTTGGGCACCTTTCCACGTGAGAACATTAAAATTTAAAATAATAAATTGAATTCTTTGATTCAGTTTTAAATGAACCGTATTCCATTACAATGCCGTTGCCTAACTTCTACTCTTTTCTTTTTGGAATATACAGTATAGTACAGAAATCTTTTTAAGCACTTTACAGTAGCATATACAGAGGGGGGCAATTATCAAGCAAATGATTGACACAGTTAGATGCAAATCAGTCTGCAAAGTCAGTTTTTGTGTGTATTTATGACCTTTGTGCCTGCTGCTGGGCAGCCAACCGTGACAAATTTGCAAAGATCTGTGGCTCATTTATTACAGAAGATGAGGCAGATTTTCACTATAAACAGACGCACAATTAAGAGCTGATCAGGCTCTATTCTGTTGCAGTGCTGTTACAGAAGCTGAGGGAGGAATGTATGAATCAAGATGTAACCTTGTAGTGAGGCGCTGAGACTAGGGTGGTCACCTCATCCCTTTAAAACCGAACACAATAATTACACAGAATCTGTATCTGATTAAGGTGGTAATTAAACTCACTTATTGCCTTATTTGCAATAAATCAGCCTCAGAACCTGTGTAATTAATGTGTGTTTGGTTTTAAAGGGATGAGGCGGCAACCCTAGCTGAGACCTGTACATTGTGAATGAGGTACAATGTACAGGCTGTATGGGTTTCAGCACCAATGTGCAAAAAGGCCTTTATTCTGTCGCACAATCTGTCTAACTGTTCCTGTTTAGTATTCCCTTGCTTGTGCAGCAGAATTAAATGGTTTGCCTGGAACTGTTTAAAGCATCATTAAGTGTGGGAGGTCCGTTGAGCACAATGCATGAAAGCTTCACAATAGATAGTTTATGCATTGTACTATGTACTGTATACAGTATCTACCTTTTGAGATTGTCTTTCCTGTATGTACTATGAAAGCTTAAAGTGTTACTAGCCCCAAAAGAGTAAAATCAGTCTATATATGCAGTAAAGCATGCTTGTTATACTCACTGTGGAACCTAACGGGTTAATTCTCCATATTGTGTAAAAAGGCTATTTGATCTTGTCTTCTCTGATCCTCCCCTTCTTCTACTGTCCTCAGTCCATTTGCTGATAGTAAAAGGAGAGAAGCGCCTCTAAGTGCAATAAGTCTTTTAATTCAAGTCTAAATGTAGAAACACTCACATGTGTGAAGTAATCATAAGCATAAAAACCGTGGTTAACAATAGTTAACGGTGGGGTGGTAACCCGGGTGAAGAGCCGTCATCTCTCTGCGATGTGGGGAGGTCAGCTCTCGGCTGGAACAGCGTGGTGGCTGGAGGGGAACAGCGGTGAGGCCGGCCGGCATGCACGTCCTCCCTCAGAGCCGGATGGAACGCACGCTGGAATGTAGCGGCGGTGTGGCTGTGATGATGTCAGATCCCAGGGTGCACTGCGACGCGTTTCGGAGCATGCACTGGCCGTGGAAGGCGGAAGTGCACTCCTTTTTCAAGCAGCTGCCGCTGTTCCCCTCCAGCCACCACGCTGTTCCAGCCGAGAGCTGACCTCCCCACATCGCAGAGAGATGACGGCTCTTCACCCGGGTTACCACCCCACCGTTAACTATTGTTAACCACGGTTTTTATGCTTATGATTA
Organism: Staurois parvus; assembly: GCF_062004578.1. Taxonomy (NCBI): domain Eukaryota; kingdom Metazoa; phylum Chordata; class Amphibia; order Anura; family Ranidae; genus Staurois; species Staurois parvus. The sequence goes on along the minus strand of NW_028318179.1, from coordinate 201,515 downwards.
CTTCACACATGTGAGTGTTTCTACATTTAGACTTGAATTCAAAGACTTATTGCACTTAGAGGCGCTTTTCTCCTTTTTCTCATCTACAGAAGTTGCTACAGCTTATTTGGAAGCCTTGCCCTAAGTGCAACACGGAATCCTACGCTCTTCATACAGTAGCCACTAATACCACGATCACCCCATACTACCATTTCCCAGGACTTTGCAGTGTTTGCGCTGTTACAACCCTTCCTCATTTTTCTGAATCATTTGCTGATAGTACAAAGCCCTAGAAGACACTGCACATGCTCTGTTTGGTGTGTATTGTTAGAGAGTTGTTGTTTTGTTTTTTTTGGAGGGTGCATGTGATCAGCACAGGGCCAATCAGCACTGTCTGGAGAGAGGGTCAGGAGTTATGCAATGGACAGTCAGAAGAAAATGAAAACCCCTCCAACAAGCTTTAACCAGTGCTCGGCCAGACACTGATAGAAGTCATAAGACTGCTATATACTGCTGATTTGAAAAGGTATGTAGCAGTATATTTTTCTAAAATAATTGCATTTCCATGTTCTGTGTACTGTGGGAGACCAGATATAGTGAATGAAGAGTCCTGGATTTAGTAATACTTTAAAATACCTCAGAGGGGTTCTTGAAATAATCTGACCTGAAGAAAAAAATGGGCTACCTATGCGAACCTCTCCCTGAAAATGCTATCATCCTGGCTGTTTCCTTTGGCTGATGCATTTTCAGAACAATCATTGCAGTAAGTGGAGTCTGAATGAAATCAGAACCAAAGTGAGTCATAAGCTTGAACAGGTATGACATAGAGTTTGGCTATGGGGGATTAGTGGAAACTATACAACCGTTTACTCACATGTACAATAGGTTTGTGGACACCTGATCATCAAACCTATATGAGCATGTTAGACATCCCCTTCCAAAACCATGGCTATTAATTTTGAATCACCCCTCCATCTCTTTTGAAGTGTGCCATTGGGGATTTGTGCCCATTCAGCCAAAAGAGCATTTGTGAGGTCAGGTACTGATGCTGGATGAGAAGACCTGGCTCACAATCAGCATTCCAATTCATCCCAAAGAAGTTCACTAGGGTTGCAGTCAGGGCTCTGTGTAGGCCATTCAAGTTCATCAACACCAAAATCATCAAACCGTCTCTTTATGGATCTAGGTTTTTTTACAGGGGCACAGTCATGCTGGAACAGAAAAGGATCACCCCCAAAATATTACCACAGTTGGAAGGTACAAGTACACAATTGTCTAAAACAGGGTCTCCAAACTTTCTAAATGTAACACCGTGCTACAAGTGTTCGATGCCGGATGTTAAAGCGAACACAAGATGGAAGTATCCTGCAGAACAGTGACATTCACACTCTGTAGAGCAGCCCCATGGAACTTGTATGCTGAACCGCAGTGAGAAGCAGTGTATCTAGGAACTACATTTCCCAGAGGAGCTGGTGTGGGCGCAAAAGGATATATATACAAAAGCCCTGGAGACTCTGGAGGAAGTGAGAGATCTGGAGAGAGGAGTGTGCTGACTTCCGGAGGACTGGACCAGGCTGTGGAAAGAGAGAGAAGAGCGGCAAGAAGAATCTGCTGATCGCTGACCTTGCCGCATTGTCTAGAAAGCTCATCGGTCAGCAGGCGACTGGACGGAATGCTGCACACGGTACCAGAGAGTACGTAGAGTCCCCATCAGAAGAGAGAGATAGATCGCCAGATGCCATCCCTCAGGTGAGAGAGTCCCAAGCATTGCCAAAAGAAAGGGAACACTGACACTTGCTCCATATTTGCTATTTTCACAGTTGCGGACATTGCACATAGTTATTATAAGTTGCAGCCTAGTTCCCCTAGTCTCTATTGCTTGACCACACTCAACACAGCCTTCTCATCAGAGCTGATAGCAGGACAGCCATTCCACAGACCGAACCACAGCTATGTCACCACCATCATCAATTTACTCTTTTGAAGAGACCTTTTCCTATTGTGCCAATAGTCTTGAAGTCTAGAGACGAGCTGCCCTATCTCAACAGTCACTTCTGCCAGCTTAACATTTTACTGCTTTAGATCTATTAGTAACTAGTGTTTTAAAGGGGCATTACACAAGTCAATTGCTGCTTTCAGAGGGAGTGCTGCTTTTCCCTTTCATTATTGCATTGTTCTTCAGAGAACCATTGTTCACACTTCCTCTCATTGTGCACCAACTGGGCCCCATCACATGCACAGAAGACTCTTCACTGCATTTAAGAGAACATTGGAATATGTTGTACTCGCCAGTTATATTGAATATAAACAATGCTTATCCCAACTTATAGAACCAGGATAACCATACATTTTGAAAAACCGGGACTTTACAAGCAACAAAATTACAACAGAAGAGATATATAAAAACACATTTTATTTATCCAATTTTAAAAACAGAATGAAAAGTACACTCTACATGGCATTGTACAGAGATGGCGATGGTCTGACTGCATATCACCAAAGAGAGAAGCACCAACACGTTTCAATGCATTGAATTTATAATTTGAATCTTCTTCAGGGTGAAACAGTAGAATGCAGCAAACACATTCTATAAGATAATAAAATGTTGATCATAACATCATACACATTTGTTTGTTGGAAAAAAGAAAAAAAGGCACACATATTAAATATATATATAATCAACTCATATCGCCATACGTGTATCACAAATTATAATTAGAAGATCCTTGCTGGTTAATTCACCACATCATATAGGCAAGAATACCCTCAAGTGATCCAATTGGGTGAATGTAATCTAAATGTAATTACAAAAATCTTAAACACTAAATAGTGCACTGGCTTTGCCATATATACTATATATAAGAAAAGGAAAAAAACTTCAACAAATTATCTAGTAGAAACCAATAAAGGGCTGTGATGAGCTGTGCATGTCTAAACATTCCAGCTACAGTGTAATACCTTCAAAACTTGGCACCTACAAAAAAAGGGGGACAAAAACATCAAAATTACCCCTTATTTGGACATACTGAGTAATACAAGTGAAATATACGAGTACAATATGTAATATTAAATGACTCTCTAGTAGGAAAACAGCACCTGAAATAAATGCAAGCAATGGGATCCTCCAATAGGTATATAGTATGTAACAATTCCTGTAGTTGTTCCTCTGTCAAACATCAGAGCATATGTCTCCAAACATGGCCCCTAAAAAACAGAGACAATTGTATACTTGGTGTAACTACTCTCATAAACAGGTACGTCAAGTATATTGTACTGGTTATGGTTATCCTGGTCCTTGAAGAGAACATTGGTTGCTTGGGGTAAAGAGCGCTTTTATTATTCCAGGCTATTTCCCTGCCATCACGTCCTCAGGGCCCAAAGTGAGCTAGACTACCTGTTTGATAGTTCTCGCTGCTCACTGGGACTGTAAAGCCACCTCAGGTTGAAGGTATTGGGTTAGTTTCTGAAAAGCAGGCCTGCTGACACTAGCAGAGACTCTGTGATAAGTGATGTCTTATTTAAAGCTGACACAAGTAATAGCTGACTCTGCACATTCCAATTCTGTTTATGCTTTTTAACCAAGCTACATTGAAGTTTACTATAAACCTCTAACCAGTTTACTCCAATCAGTGTGTGACCAGGGGCGGACTGACCATTTCGAAACTCGGGCACTGCCCGAGGGCCCGGGGTCAGTAGGGGGCCCCATGAGATGCCCCTGGTACCTTTTTCATAGGCTTTTTTCAGTTTGGGAAAGGACACAGGGGCCCCATGATCCCCTATTGCCCGGGGGCCCCATGAGTTGTCAGTCCGCCCCTGTGTGTGAGTTTACTTTCTGGTGGTGATTTATTCCGGTTAAGAGCGTACTGTGGTGTCAGCAGGGGTTGGGCTTTCAGAGAGGGGACCAGAGCAACAGGGAGCCCAAAAATAACCCAGCAACTCATAATGGGGTAGTGCTACATAAACAAAGGGCCAGTTTATTGTCCTCCAGACTTTAGGAGGGCCAGACTGTAACCAGTGGGAGTGGAAATTTTCCTGGCGTCAGTGGAAGTAAACACCACATTTGGTATTATGAAGAGGAATAGTGCCCCATTGATGGTATCATTGGGAGAAATAGTACCCCATTGTTGGTGTTGATTGGCAGAATATTGTCTTGTATCATTGGGAGTATTAGTGCATCAAGAGCCTAATAAAGGCAAGCAAAGGGCTGCATCTGGCCCCCGGGCCACAGTTTGGAGTTCACTGGTCTAAAATGTCTTAGTATGCTGTAGCATTAAAGTATATGTAAACCTTCACCTCGTAAAACAGCCCATTCAGTTTAAAATAGAAATGAAAGGCAAAACAATTGTGTATAGATATAAAAAACATTATAAATACCTTTTTTTTTCCTTTTTTAAAAGTGAGCACTTCTGTTTTCGAAGCTTAAAGTGCTGGGGGAGGAGAAACCGCAACACACTGGCCTTCCCAGTGAATATCTGTGCCGGGGGGGGGGGGGTCAGGACAAGTCTGATCATGGGAGGAGAGCACACTATGTTCCAAGCACAGCTAGAAAACTGACCACTCTGTGCTCTCATGTCTAGTGTGGTCAGTTTTTCATAGAAAAGCAGAGGGACTGGCAGGAATACCAGGGATTTCACACAAGGAAGCAATACAAAGAGAACAGGTTCCTATTTTTCATACAAGCACATGTTACAGCAGGCACATATCAGGAATATGAAATGTTGGGTTTGCATATTCTTCACTGGAAATACCTGAACTCAATGATTTGTAAGGGAAGTAGGTCATACAGTGTTGGAATGATGATCAGGTGTCCACAATTCCTGGCCATACAAAGTAAGATACAAGTTGTCCATTTATAGAAAGATCTTTATTTTGCAAGATCATTTGGGCCGAGCTGTGCATCTCTTTCCGGCTGCAGTCTAATGTTTATAGGCAGTTATTCTTTAGTCCGTCATCTCTCTTTGCTGTAGTCTTGATGAAGAAATGATATCTCTATTGCGATCACTGCTAGGTCAATCAGTCACTGGCAGCCTGGGGAGCAGTGTAATGCGATTCAGATCTCTGCGCACAGCTGCCAAACAAATCTAAAGAAATGGAGAGAGGAAGAAAAGAGAAAAAAGATCCCTCCGCACTTTGCAAACACATCTGGAGGAAAGATTGCAGGGAGGAGGAGGCAGCAAAGTACAGAAAGAGAGAGATTGGAGAAAAGGAGCAGATGGGGCTGAAGAAAACGGTTTACAGAGTGGGTGACAAGATCTGCACACAGGCATGAGATAACACAGCCAGGCCTCTTGTCTGTGGTTGCATCAGATGTGGAACAATGAGCTGAAAGCAATATCGGATATATAGAAAGTATCGCGGTGACTTGACCTACTATCTGCTGGCTGGAAAATGGCATAGTTTATGGGCTTTCCTCCTGTCCTGGCAGCCCAGCAGAGCTCTCTACATGCAGCCACAGAAAATAAGTTGTTTCTTACAGTGGGCCATGCCAAGAATTGAAAAAAGCAGATGTCGCACAGTTATTAAACTGCAGGAAAGAATACTTTAGCAATAAATGTATAAATACATAGACAATCATGAATAAGAAAAAAACTTGGAGGTGGGACAGTTATCAGAATAGGTCATTTAAGGATTACAGTCTAGCCCCTCTATGAAAAAGGTTGTAAATCTATTTGCTGACAGGTTTTATGGGTATGGATAGAGTGACTCATTTATATCGTATCGGTGGCCAAATACCTGATTCTTGGGTCAAACAGTAATTCTAATGGCACATGGGTAGCTTGAAACTGTCACAATAATAAAGCAGACATTAACGCATTATAGATGGTCACCTCCACCTTCCTTTTCCTCTTTTCTGCTGACTACCATAAGATTCTTTGGGATTCCTCAAATATTTCTAAGCTGGCAGTACTGGGGGTGTAAGGAACCGCCTGGTGGTACCTCTAGCAGCCCACTGAGCGTGGAATCTAAGTCCCGGTCCGCTTGTTCACCAGGGCCCCTGATGGTGGGGATGGACTTGGAGCGAACCGAGACCAGGTCGCGGCTCCTGAGTACACCTACCCGCGGTAGAGGGATCTGCCAGAGGTTTCTGCAGGGTGAGAGCCTGATGTGAAGAGGCGGATATGCCAGAGCAAGGTAGATGGATGGATGAGCAGGAGCGTGGTCAGACAAGCCGAGTCGGTAGCCGTGGGAGCAGTGCGGTACAAAGCAGCGGGCAGAGAATGGTCGGGTCACACGCCAGGTCAGCAACAGAAGATCAGATCCAATAGGGGGCATCCAGGAGGTAGGTCAGGCAAGCCAGGGGTCAGAGCAGGAGAGTACAGCAAAGTCAGGAACAATCCGGGTCAGCAACAATCAAGAATCACGGTATACAGGATCAGGGAACACAGGGAGAGCAAACAGCAATTCATGTCAGCGCAGGGCGATTGAAATACCGTGCCCTGCGCTGTCATTAATGCCAGGCACGCACCCGCGGCTCCGAGTGCGCATGCGCGGGTTCCGTCTCCGCCGCGGCCGGCCAGGACCTAGTGCCCGTACACTAGCGTGAACAGGCACAGTGCGCCTGAACCGAGCCGTGTATCGTGGCGGCTCCTGACAGGGGGTGGCATGTCTTGGAGAGGAGTTACGTTTTCAGCCTTAGAGTTCGGGGACATTACTCCCCCAAGTCCAAAAGAACTGTACCTGCAGGCACCACAAGGTGGTTAGATAGTTTATACACCTTGGAGGAAGGTTCACTTTAACATGGTAGTATCATCCTCATACAGGCACAAAGAGCTTAAGGAGACCATGAACACACATTAAAACAAAGCACTTTAACTGAACACTGCCGAAAATGTTAGGTAGCATTACATTTAGTTCTTAGGTGTGGAAACCTCTCAGTGCAGCGGTTTTAGCAGACTGGATGATGAAATGTTAAAGCCATCCTATACTCAGCAAACACAATTATTTTAACAGCTCTATTCAATTATACAGGTATATCAGGTGTCAGGAAACTAGTGCAGCTAATGCGAATTCTTCTGCAGCTAATGCTAACTCCTGTGCAGCTAATGCTAATTCCCGTGTGGCTAATGCTTGTTCATGTGTACCAGCACAGACAAGCCCAGCGTGCACTGACACATAGGCACATTTCTATGCGCCATCGCGCATCGGCGTGCATGTCTTCCCACATTGGTGCCAAGCTGCCTATTTAAAGGAGACTGCTGGATGTTCTTCAGCTCCCTGTGACCCGTGTTCCTGTGTTCCTGCTTGTACGGACTGATCTTCTGTTGCTGGCCCGACTTACTCCTGACCTTGCTTGGTGGATTCCGGATTTTGGCCTCGGCTTGCCTTAGACTACTCTCTGCCTGATCTCCTGGTGCTGACCTTGGCTTACCTCTGACTATTCTCTGTCTGATCTCCTGGTGCTGACTGAAGCTTGCTACTAGACCTCACTCTGCTTGCTAACCTGGTACTGACCCCAGCCTGCCTCCTGACCACGCTGCTGTCTCATTGTGTATGACCCTGGCTCACCTTGACTACATCCCTGACCGCGGTAATCACCTGCTATCAAGCTATTGGCACCTGTGCTTCTTTGAGCCTTGTACCTCTGTCACCACATTCAGGGGTGCTCGGACCAAAGCTGCAAGGGAAGCCCTCTTGTCAACTCGACCTTCAACCAAGGTATGTGGCAATATGCTAACAGAAGGTGAGACAAATTTACCTTTTCTGGAAAAACTTGGAATGAGGGCTCCTTCCAGCAGCCAGTCCAGTGACCAATGGCCCACCAAAGGTCACATGGTTTCTGCCAACTGGGTGCATCAGTGTTCACACAGAGCCCATGGTGGGCCACTAAGGGAGACCATGTGATCAGTGCAGTGACATTATTCACATTCCCCTCCCTATTAGATTGTAAGCTCCCAAGGGGCAGGGCCTTCCTAACCCTCTCCTTTTGAACTGTATTGTTGCTGTATTGTCTCCCTTTATATTGTAAAGCGCTGAGCAAACTGCTGGCTCTATATAAATCCTGTATAATAATAATAATGACCGGCTGAAATAAGCCCTGATTCTTAGTGGTGATGGGGATAAGAATCATCTAGAGCAGTGGTTCTCAACCTTCCTAATGCCGCGACCCTTTAATACAGTTCCTCATGTTATGGTGACCCCCCCAACCATAAAATTCTTTACCCAGTAATTATAATTCATGTGTCGGTTTACCTTCAATATGGCTGCTTTCAACACAGTAGCTGCTTTCAACACAGTAGCTGCTTTCAACACAGTAGCTGCTTTCAACACAGCAGCTGCTTTCTACACAGTAGCTGCTCTGTACACATCGGAAATATGTGTTTTCCGATGGTCTTAGGCGACCCCTGTGAAAGGGTCATTTGACCCCCAAAGGGGTTGAGAACCACTGATCTAGTCTATATAGAGTAGTTGTCCTGAAACACAGCAGAGAAGGTTTACAAACTGTCCTTTACAAGTGAATTTTACATCAAATATTCTTATAGAGAAGCCATCTATTATGCTTCCCAATAATAAATGGCTTTTCCATAGAAATTAATGTGAATGTGAATGCACAGGAGAAGCAAGGGACTTACTAGAATGTTTGCAGCAGCGACTGTGTGGTTCCTTGTGGGCTTCACAGCGTGGATCTCCTAGGAACATGGACAGGTGAATATGAGACTCTGGGGGGAATGCCGGGGAGAGAGGTATTTGCAAGATAATTTTACAAAAGTATAGTTATCCTTCAAGGTAAAGTGCTGTGTCTCCTATGTAAACTATATCACTTCACTACAAGGTCCTTGCAGGCTGCAGTGTCAAATTTACTTGTCGTGGAAGTTAAAAAATATTGTATATCCTGCTTTTTGTTTCCGTGTCCTTTTTCCATTTGTGTGTATCAACCAGCTGTATTTACTCACTGTTTTTGACTGAGATTGCAGGGTAGGTTAGTCTTATGGGTGTAGCAGCCGGATATATGTGGTATACAGAGTTTTGCTTTTATACATATAGCAGTATCTTGTTACAATGTACAGCCACCTAATGCCAGGCAGAGCAAAACAAAAGGTTCACTTTAATACGGGCCCCATAAGGCTGCACTTAGCCTTGGTTTACACTGTGTGGGCCTGCAGCCGAATCGTGCTGATCTTACAAGACCCGCAGGGCTGCCATTTATTCTGAATGGCACCCCATGAATCTCAGCCTGCAGTGCGTTTGTTGGTGCAGGAACCACAGGGAAATCGTATGATCAGAAAGACCATGCGATTTCCCTGCTGTTGCATTTTTAAAGTGGTGCATGCACCTTTTTTTTGCGGAAATCGCAGGGATGGCAGCCCATTCAAATGAACCACTTGCATTCCATTTATTCTAATGCCACTCCATTCAGCTGCAGGGAGTGAAGGAGAGTTAATCCTGTGTAAGCTCTAAGTCAACCTGTGTGATAGTGTTGGGTGCTTGAGCAACCAATTGCCATCTACCAGCAGTGTCATGTGGGAGGAAGGGGGATGAGTCACATGCTCCTCCAAACCTAGAAGTACTGCATATCTCTCTTTATTGCTGGCAGCTGAGCACTGTGGTAGGAAAAAATGGGAAAGGTTCATATGTTTGGGCAACCACTGAAGCAGGAGTGGATTGACCATTTGGAAACTCGGGCACTGCCTAAGGGCCTGGGGTCAGTAGGGGGCCCCGTGAGATGCCCCTGGTACCTATTTGATAGGCGTTTTTGAGTTTGGGCAAGGACACAGGGGCCCAATGATCCCCTATTGCCCGGAGGCCCCATGAGTTGTCAGTCCGCACCTGCACTGAAGTGAAACTGTAGCTCTGCCCTTCAACAACTAATTTTTGTGTTTGAGGAGACCATAAGCGTCTACAGCCGTCAGAAAAGCTCATTATCCTATAGGAACATTTTTTCGGCTGGATCTTCTATAGAGAAAAGTCAAGGCACAAAAGAACAATGTGGGTATCACCGTGTTGCTGGCACTGTCATCTGAGGGTTGTGATGGATCCCAGTGAGTTGTCAGGAAAAAGCATGTACTTCTTTCTTATCTGAGAACGCTGGGGTCTGGAATTTACCAGGTATGGTATTTTGGGGATTTTTCTCCTTGCAAAAAATAACAGATTAAAGTAAAACCAGTCATTAAAATCTCATAAAATCTTAAAAGTAATTTTGAACATTTTGAATCTGTAGCTTTCAGTAAAATAATACCTGTTGATCCTGTCATGAAGGTCCTTGTTCGGGAACCTCCTGAACAAGGATGGCAATATTCTGTCCCTATCTCCAAAATTGTTCAGCTGTGTTGTTCATGGGGCTTCTTATAGAATACTAATGGTTGTTTTAAAACACATTAAAGCTGAACTCCAGAGAAAGTAAAAAGGCTCCTTTGTAGTGATGCTGCCTCCACACTGCAAGGGTTAAATGCTTGTTTAGGTCTAAGGGGTGGGAAAAGCAGTTTTATCTATCCGATCTTCCCCTCCTGCAGGCTCCTTTGTGCTGCAAGACTGCCCCCTACAGTCATTTCTGTCCTATAATCTGGCTGTCACAGGTCCTCTGACATCACCAAGTCTAATGCAGGGTCCATTGCCCTGCAATGAACAAGAGGAAGCAGGGAAACAGTCCATCGTTGGAGCATAGGGGAGTGCTGGGTGCTGCGGGAGCAGAGGATCGGGTAAGTAAAACTGCTTTTCACATCCCCGAGACATAAACAAGCCTCTAACCCTTGCAGTGTGCGGGCATCCTCATTGCAAGGGATTATTTTTACTTTCTCCAGAGTTGGGCTTTAAGGATGCAAAAACAAGTCATTTATATAAAAATCATGGAGCTTTAACAAGCTAAAAGTAATTCAGTTAAAGCTTTAGATGAACTAGAACTAAAGCTATCTGTTACACGAGAATATTTGTCTTGTCTTGCCACGGGCGATTAGAGAGCTTGAGGAACCACTGGGTAGTGAAGGGTTAAAAGCTTTGCTTCAAGACAAACATGCTTTAACTTGAGAGGGTAAAAATAAGTTGCATTGATCCTGACCCTCTTCTGTTCACCCCAGCTGATTGTTATTATGATTTCTAATGACAAAAACCAACATTGCTTATCGGCTGTCTAAGAATTTCCACCTTTGGAGCCTGGAGCGCAGAGTGCGCTTATAGCAGGTATCACCTGTGGCTGCAGGGGATAGTCTGCGTGGTGTGTTGCAGCATGTCAAAGACTTCTGTATTCTTCCTCCTCACTTACCTCGGTCCTAATATTCTTTTTATTTTATTTTTATAGTATTAAAGATTAGGTAAAAGAAAAGCAGCAGAAGGGACATTACTTACTATTAAAAAATAAGTTCGCCTAAAAAAAAAAAAAAAAAAATGCACATTTTTTCGCAGGTAAAAAATATGTGCATTTATTTATCTATTTAAGTGTTCTTGCATGGCAAGACCACTTACTGTTATCTCACATATATATTCTTATTATTATAGCCAAATTTACCACCCTAACTCCTCCCACAGTTTTTACACTACATAGACAGTAATATACCAAAATGTGCGGATTGTTGCCGATTGGTGTGATATTACTTTGTGGAACGTTTCACCCAATGGTTCACGAAATATCTGCGTTTTTGTGGTGAAATTGGTCCCATAGGAATGAATGGCGGAATGTTCAAAACTAGAGTGGGAGCTGACAAAAGCTAGAGTGTGAGCTGAAAAATCAGGGCATGATTTCTAAACTGCCATCACTCCCTCATTTGCAAGCCCACCTACACGAATCTTATATCAAAATGTTCAGCTATCCCTGCTGCCACTACAAAATGTCCACGGCTAAGCCATAGTCCTGATAGTTTTCACAATATGACCATTTGTTTGCAACTCACGCCGCCCATTGACATTCATTGAAACTGCACTCTAGCCACCTCAAATTTGAAGGGCAATTTCTAAACTGTGACTGTGCCTTCATTTTTAATATTTCAGAGACATACTATGTGCTATATAAATAATTAAAAAATGAAATGCATTTCTCACTTTACCAAGCTTGCCATGTGCACTTTTTAAATTTGATCAATCAATTGGTTAATGTAATGTTTACTATCTTTACTCACTCCAAACACTCCATAAAGTTACTCTGCCCAGTCCAACCTTTTCACAGTTACTCCAGCCACTCCAACCACACCACAGTTACTCCAGCCACTCCAACCACACCACAGTTACTCCAGCCACTCAAACCACACCACAGTTACTCAAGCCACTCCACCCAGTTACTCCGCCCACTCCAGTTGTAGACTACTGGTGGAGGCAAGAACACTTCACACAATTTCCCCAGAAATTGTAGCTTTTCTAGTTATTTTTGCAATCTCAGGCTACTGCAAACTGTGTAGCTGTCTGCCTGTACCTCATACAGGCAGTTACTGAATGACAGGAAGCATCGATGGACTGCAAGAGTACTCACCAGCACCCTCTTAGGTCATTGAAAACTACAAGCTGTCAGCCACAAAGGCTGTCGGTACTTGTAGTTCATTCATTCAGAGAACTCTGTGAAAGAATGATGTGGCCATGTGGGTGAAGCACCAGATAGCTGTGCTCTTATCAAATTGTGACAGCGGGCCAGGGATCCTCTCCCCGCACCCGCTATCACATTTTGAAAAGAGTGCAGATGGGGGATCAAGGGAGAGGCTGCAGGAGCGGGAACATATTACATGTTCCACCCTAAAAAGGGATGGAGCATGTAACATATTCCCAAAGGCGAACCTAGCCTTTAATCTGGTGTGACCCTTGTGCTGCTAGCCCCTGCATTCCTTCAAATCCTCCTCCACTGGTATCCCCCCTACTCCTGCTGCCATATACTATCGGTGCTGCGGGAAGTAAGAGCTGAGTTAGGTGTGATAGTCATTCATTAAAGGAGAAATATGGCCAAAGCTCCTTTGGCTGTACTTTTTCTGTGGATCACAGAAGTGTAGTTTCTTCTGCACTCCTGTGACCCATTTTCAGCTGACAGCAGGCTAAAGTCTACTGAGGGTTGACGTCACTCAGCTGGTACAGACTCTGGCGGTTCACCCAGATTTCTGGACCAGCAGCTGACTAAGCCTCTTATCAAGACTCTAAGATCTGCAGATTGACACTCACCGGCTCTCTGCTCACTGAAGGCTGAGTACTGAGTGATCAGCAGTCTTTGATCACTCATTTCTTAGTCTTCAAAGCAGCAGGGAACAGATGAGGCATCAGACTGATGCTGCATCCACATAGGTGAGTATATTTTTTTTAAAGAACCCCATAATTCTATTTTAGTGCTCACTATGTGCACCCTTTCTGCACACCTCCATTTATAGAAGCTATCACTACAGCTTTATTGAATAAAACACGCTCTATGAATGGAGGATGGGCGGATGATTGAAAGGTCCACCTCCTCCATTCATAGCTGGTGTTTCATTCATAGAAGCTATAAATATGGCTTGTAAAAATGGAGGAGGTGGGTGGAAATGATGGGCATAGTCAGCACTCTTATTGAGTGCTAGTCGCAGCTTCCTCAGCTCTATTAACCCCTGTCGCACCAGAAGATTATGGAAGCGGGGGTACGGGGGCAACAGAGGAGGAAGATTTCAAGCAATACAGGAACCAGCAGCACAGGGGACTCATCAGTTCAATAGTAAGTAATGTCCCTTCTACTGGTATTTTTTTAACTAAACTTAAATTTTAAAACAATACACAACACTGGCAGATTACACAGTAGCACTGTCTAAATAATCTCTGGGCCCTTTAGTAGATCTAAACCCAATTACTAAAATTGAACATAAGCTTTACAGCTAAATTTCAGGGACAGAAGCTGTAATTAAAAATATTCCTCAATAGGCATGAAGAATGTGAATCGACTTTATGTACACCAAAGGCTTTTTGGCAAACCCAGATATTAACAGATATACCCACACAATGTCTGCATTCAAGGACACACAACTGCACCCACATGGATGTCAAATTGGGAGCAGCAGCTGTGCCCATGCAGTCCTGCACCCCAATTGACATCAATGGGACAGCTTGCGTTATTTTCACATTACAAAAGCGGAAGATCAGTGAGTCACATGTGCCATACCTGGAAGTATTATGTTTTTTTTTTTTGGTCATGGCCACTGAATGGAACAATTGGGAGCCGTTTAAGTGAACCTGTTGCTTTAGCTCTTCAAACCCCTTTTTAATTTAAAAAAAAGAAAAAACAACACCTAAATCCTGAGCCTTTGAGTCCACGCCGACCCTTTGGATAGTTTTACTAGTGCAACCATACCTTTTTCTCCTTGACAAAATACATACGTAGTTTGTCAGGCCTTTCTTCTACTCAGAAAAATTTTAATTAAGACCAGTTTGATCAGATCCAGTTAAACTGCCAGAAAACACAGGAAGAACATATAAACCCTACTTAGTGACCAAGGTATAATCAAATCCAAGACCCCCTCCAATGACAGATTGGGGTGCCAAACACTTCACCACCATGCTGCCCCCATCGCCTCTACCGGAGATCAGTTCTGTCTACATCTTGGTAATGTATTTGCTCATTGAAATGCAGCCTGTAAGTTATGAAGAGCTATAGTGTGGCCACAAGCTAAGGAACAAAATTATCCGATACTCAGACAATTCACTGCATGTGCTTATAATCTTTTTCAAGTGTTCTGGAGCCGAGTCAGTGAGTCTGAAGATCAAACTGGCACATGATTTAATCCGATTGGGATTTATACAGAGCTGAGAAGTCAGAAGAAAACCTTCAACACTATCGCTTGTCTATTTTCACTTAAAGGGAAATTGTAGTGTGGGGGGGGGGTTATGTTCTCTAACTATACTTTACATGAGAAAAAGGTTGGCAAATGTAAACAATGCTTTTTTATGTTTAAAAGCCCTATTCTGTGTATGGTTTGTTGCAGGGGCGGACTGACAACTCATGGGGCCCCCGGACGATAGGGGATCATGGGGCCCCTGTGTCCTCGACCACACTCAAATCACTCCCAAAAAAGCTATGAAAGGTACAAGGGGCATCTCATGGGGCCCCCTACAGTGCCCGAGTGTCGGAATGGTCAGTCTGCCCCTGGTTTGTTGCTACCTATGTGATTGGAGCCACTGTAATCCTATAGCCTATTCTTAAGATAATAACTGGTAGAACAATAATGTGATTTGTTAATGATGACCTTTTTCCCATTGATTTATGTCAAGTGTGAATTTTAATGACAGGTTCACTTTAAGTTACAAATAAAGTCACAGAAGTATAAATGGAGTCAGATATGTAGGGGGGACATTTTAGGATGAAGAACAGTGAAGGGGCTGGTAAATATGTAATTTACCGGCTTTTTCCTTTTCTGAATGAATGCAGTGAGTGATTGGTGATCGCTCCTGTGGCCATTCATAATTGAAGCATAGTAGACTGTGTTTACTATGTTTCGGGTTGCGAATGAACAGGAAGCTCTGTACAGAGCTAATGCTGTTCATTCATTCTGTGCATCTGAAGCTGCAGAGATTGAGTACACAGCCCTCAATCTCTATCTCTTTTCTCTGTCTCAAAAATGAAATAACAGAGGTCTGTTCAGACCCCTAATATTTCACCAAAGCCCCCCAACAGGGCTGCTAAAAATTTGTAAAAAAAAATTTAAAAGAAATTGTAAAAGACATAACAAAAAAACTATTGACACCGTCCACTGTCCCACTGATACCATCCACTGCTCTACTTACCCCATCCTCTGCCCTACTGACACAAACCTCTTTCCTACTGACACATCCAATGCTTTAATGGCACCTTTCACTGCCCTATTGACACCATCCACTTCCCTACTGACACATCCACTGCTTTAATGGCACCGTTCACTGCCCTATTGACACCATCCACTGCCCTATTGACACTGTCCACGCACCGTCCACTGCCCTACTGACACTTTCTACAAGGTAGTCTAAGTTTATATTCTTACAGTATCATTTGTATTCTTATATTTTTCTAAGGTTTGTTTACTATTTAGTTAGGCCCTGCTAGTTAATTTCTTTAAAAAACAAAAGGCGCTGAACCCAGGTGATCTTTGATTTCTTTTATGTTGTTCAGGTAGATCTGTACCTCTCAAAGATTGCCAACCCCTGCTCCAGGGTATTCAAAAGAATTGGAAATGTATGTCAAAATGTGGACGGTTTCTCCAAAATCATTTGAATTTTCCTCTCAATATGTAAATAAAGATCTGAATCATGGCACATGGTGGACGTATTTTTTTTCTTTTTCATCAACTTCTGCATTGGGGACTACAAGCTTCAAGCTACACCTCTGGGTCTAACCTTTCATTCCCCGTTCTATCAAAAACAAATTGTGTGTTTGCATACATTTAAAGTATACTTTCATTAAATATAAAGCCTGTATATTCAACAGAGGTTAATTGCATGGACTTCAGGTGCCTACATGTACTTGGAATTGCCTTCCAAAGGACAGCTGGAAACTCAAACCCCAAGTCATTTTAGTATTCAAATGATGACTTCAGTCAGTGCTGTGGCCTGCCCCTTTCTACCTCCCTCACCTCCATGTTGCTCAGTGCACCTATCATGGACCAGTAGTAAAGCAGAGGAGGTAGAAGGGTGTAGATCGGAGCCCTGTGAAACCGAAGTCACTTGCAGTGCCCCTACTCTTCTATACTTAGGTGCTCTGGAACACAACTCAAAATACAGGCAATTTATGTCAGCTCTCAGTATATAATATAACTGTTCTCAGTATATAAGCTTGCTTTAATCAACTTACACCATTCATATACTGTAAATATTCCCAAACGGCTAAACAAGGATATCTCCCCAGTGGAATTTCTTATGAAAACCTTAACTGCTTCGCACCCAGCTGCAATGTCCCATTAAGTGGGTCTTTATGCCCAGGGGATGGGATGGACTGCCTAATAATGTGACCACTGTGAATGGCTATTTTGGAGGTCACACAATCAGGTGTCAGTCCAGTGACTGCGCTTTCAGCACCAAAACCATGGGCATCTGTGAATGCCTATGTGTGGGAGTTAAAGCTCATCCTCTTTGCAGATGCACATTTGTGTTAATTAAAGGATACGTTCATCTTTCATAACATGTTACATGTTACACCCATATTCAGGGTGTAACGTTATGATCAGGCCGGCCCCAGCTCCCCGCTTTGACAGCTAGTGGGGGATCTTCTCCCCCCTTGCTAACTGTCAAATTTTCAAAAACATGGCCGTGTGGGGCTCCGCCTGCCCGGCCGTGTCACTCATTCACAGTTCTCTGTGAATGAGACACTACAAGTCCCAACAGCCTTAGCGGCTGTCGGCTTGTAGTTCTCCATGAACTACCACAGAGCTGTGGTAGTTAATTGATTCTTCCTGTCAGTATATTTGCTTGCTCATGCATCCCGTATGGGCAGGCAGATATACTGACAAATCTGCAGGAGACCTGCATGACACCACTGAACTGCTGTGCAATGCTTTGTAGGCTCCTGCAGGCAATAAGAAATGCACTTTTTTTTACCTGCAAAAAAATGTGTAATTATTATTTTTAACTAAAAGGTGAACTTATCCTTTAAGGCAACCACTCAGTTGCTAGTTTAAAGGTCTGGTCTTCAGGCTACCATGCATATTTTCCCAGTTATAATCTATCACTAAGTGGTTTTAAGTGGTAGACAATTAGAAGCTGGAACAATCTATAAGACTCTAAATGTCACGGCCAGTGTTAATTTCATTGATGAAAATATTATCATCATCTGCATGTTTTCAGTGATGAAACTAAACGAAAATCAATTCCAATTTTTGTCAACTGACAAAAACTATGACAATAATCAATTCCCATTTTTGTCAATGAACGAAAACAGAATGAAAATGTGAGGGAGGGACGTTTACCCAACTGAAATTCAGCTTTTCTCAGAGCTCCGCCTGTCTGTTAAAACCCCAGAGGAACTCCTCTGTTGGATTTGTGTCTGTCCGGATGTGATGTGGTGAGTGGTTCTCCTCCAGCAAGGTAGCAGTGCTTAGCACGGTGTAAAATAACAGCCTCCCCAGACCATCCAGTTGTCTGCCCTGTGCACTCCCTCGCTCCCATTTACTTCCCCATCCCCACTTGCAGCCTAAATCTCTGTCTGTAGTGTGAATCTTAATACCATAAATAATAACATGGCATTAGATTTTTACTCCAGGAATATATATTGAGTTTGGAAATTCTAGAGAAATGTTTAAATAAGGCATTACAATTTAACTAAACTCATTAGATATTAGTCGACTAAAATGTACTGGAGATTTTAGTCCACTAAAATACACTAAAACATGGAAATTTGACATCAACATTAACGCTGGTTGCGGCAGTACTAAAGCTGGTCCAGGCAGATCTCTCCAACACAAAATGGAATGAGGGTTTTATGAAAATTGTAATGTTCTCTCCCAGCCTGCACCTCAATTTCTGGGCTATGCAGAAACCACAGTCATGTTATTTTCTACCATTTCTTACGTTGTACTAATGGCTAATGCCATGGCAACCAGTGTGTTCAGTGCTACTACAAATGAGGCTATAATGTGGGATAAAATACAAGGAACGGCAGTTGTGTTCCAAGCAAAGCAGAAGAGTATAATAGGCACCGGCATTAAGTGCCACAAGTGTCACTAGCATCTCAAATGATCAACAGCAATAATTGTGCTAACTGGTTTCCAATGTAGCCACAATTGACAGGTACCAAATTGCTTCAATCCGTTGCTTCTATATATACTGTGTTAGGGGCTAAATCTATCAAACGTCGACAAAGTTAAAATACGTTTCCAGTGTATTTTTTCTAAATGTTTTTGACAGTGAAGGACAGGTCATCAACGGAGCCAAACATATTATTTGTTCCCAGAGTTGTATTTATGTGTGTTATTTTTACAGCTGTTTACATGTGTTTAAGCATGTTTGTATTGCAAATGCTATACATTTTTGCACTGCAAAGCAATATAATGGTGTGGATTATGCTCAATAACTAACATTGATTTTGGACTGTCTATGCAGTGGGAGTGCCTTCAAAAACGCATCCCACCGCATCTGGTGTGAATGTGCCCTTAGCAGGCAGTATTTGTTTTGCAGAGGTATCACAGTAGGTCTGACTTTACAAGGGCATGTTGGACCTCTACAGATAGACCATTGCTTCCACACAGAGAGCAGGGTCCTTTTCTGCAGCATGGTGGCATGGGGCAGGTTTTCCTAAAGATAAATGTGCTGTATGACTTTGCACACTTTTTCTTTTGATGCACCTTGAATGTATTTAACTGATTTAATCGAACAGTTCAATCCGGCTGTAAAAAATGATCAAGCATACTAAATGATACCAACGTTAAATGTCTGATTACTCTTGGAAACGTAAACAGTGTATGCCCATCTTAATATAACTATGCTTAGTCTAATATGCATGCAACTGGTTTGAAATAATCCTGCAAGAAGTCGGTGTCTTCGTCGTTACCTCTTTTACATCTATGCCTCTCTTTTTTACCCTTGCTGTAACTTGCTTCTCCTTTTTACTCTCTCACCTTCTCCTCCTTCTTAATAGTGACCACTAACTACATACTGGATATTTGTGAAGCCTCATCCATGATGTAACATTGCCCTCTCCCTAATTAAAGTGTTTGTCAGGGTTCTACCACCTTCTTCTCTTTCTTATTTTTGGCCACTAACTTCATACTGGATATTGAGAAGCCAAATCCATGATGTAACATTGGCCTCTCCACATTTAAAGCATAAGTCAAGACTCCCCACCTTCTCCTCCTTCTTATTAATGGCAACTAACTACATACTGGATGTTCATGAAGCCCATCCATGATGTATCTAAGCCAACCTTTTTCAACCAAGGTGCTTAGGCACACTGGGATGCATTTTGGGTTCTTCAGTGGTGCCTTGGCAGAATGCCTAAAAATTCCCCCAAATTGTCCAAAACCTTGTGCCAGTCGCCAGCATCCTAACAATCACTGACATCATTGGTTGATAAGGGGGGTATTTGGCACCTGCACAGCATTTTTGTTTGACTTTTCCCCCTGCCCCTTTCTGTCAGCACTAGGGTCACGTTATCTACATGGGGGAGAGAAAATGAGGAAGACAAAATGCTGGAATACTATTCAGTATCAGTGTGCAAAAATGTATCTGCTTTGAAAGAATAAATAACCTCTAATGTTGGGTGACCTATGTGTTTGGATGCTGCTGTAATATGTTAAACTATTTGTTTAGTTTTTTACATTTTACAAGAGGGTGCCCCAAGATTGTACATAACTTCAAAGGATGCATTGACTGGAAAAAGGTTGAGAACCACTAATCTAAGATCTCTGCACATTTAAAGGAAGGTTCAAGGTTCTCCCACCTTCTACTCCTTTCTAATAATGACTGCTAAGTACAAACTGGGTATCCACAGTATGATGCCCCATTGATAATGTCCATTGCCCTCTGCACATTTAAAACAAATGTCAAGGCCCTTCCACCTTCTCCTGCTACAAATTAGATATTTGTGAAGCCCCATCCATGATGTACATTGCCCTCTCCAAAATTAAAGTGTGTCAAAGCAATACAAAATAAAACACGTGCATTATTTATTTACTTATTTCAGGTACTTATATAGCGCCGCTAATTTACGCAGCACTTTACATATATATTGTACATTCACATCAGTCCCTAACCCTCAAGGGGCGTACAATCTAAGGTACATACAGTATCTGCAATACATGTACCTGCCCCATTTTATATCTCTTTAAATAACCAGCAAGTACATAAAAATGACTATTGATTTGCCAGAAATGCATAGTCAGTCCTGTTTTAGGCTTACAAAACATAGGATTTGTTTAGAGTGAGTGATGTCAGCCCTTCCCATTGTCTTTTGCTAAACAACTCAACAACTGCTACTCCCAGATCTTAAGATAAATGCTAATAATTCTGTAGTCCACAATCAGAACTAGGGGACTCTTCGAGTTAACACAGAATGTGTGCAGGGGACATGTTACAGCTCTGAATATCTTGAAAGAACAACATTTCTCTCCTTATATATTTCCAAGGAGAAAATGATTTACTGACCCCCTCCCTACTGCAAAGGTTAAATTCTCATGATGATGAACAATATGGTGGTATACTTACCTTATACCTCGCTCCAATAGGCTTATTTCTCTTTGCACAATTAGTCCCCCAAAGCCTCTTATTTTTGCTGCCCACCTGGTCAAAGCTCTTTGATGTCATCCCGTAGAATGCAGTAGACCTGCATTATATGGGGAGATACTGTGGACCCACCAACAACCCAAGATGTCAGGCAGCCAAGGAGAACGCTAATTGCAATAGAAGTGAGAAATAACGTTTGTATATCACCTTATTTATTATTCCCTAGGTAAAATGAACAGTTATTCCTTGCATTGGGGAGGGAGACCCACTGCAAGGGGAAACTTAATTTCTCCACAGAATTCAATTTTAAGGCCTCATTCACATGGGCAAACATAAGTGTACCCCTGTGGAGGCCTCTGTGCACCCCCACTTGCAGGGATGTCACAGTGGGAGCAGTGGCTGTGTTCGTGCAGCTGCTACATCCCCATTGACAGCAATAGGACTGCCTGCATAGGGAGGCACAGAACACCTGAGCATCCCCATGTGGCTAAACATTTAACTTTTGTCCATATGTAAATTTGGTCCATCTGTACGCATATACACTTTTATAATGTTTTTTTCTATTTTGAGAGTGGAGTACTGGGTTATATCACATACAACTTTTACGTTTGTGTGTTTTTGACATATTTAGCTTATTTAAATGTGAAAATACGGTACCAAATAAATCTACCAAACTATCCCAATATTCACAAAGAAACTTTCACCCTTGAAAGTGATAAATAATAAAATAACAATATGAATGGGTCCCCACCTTCTACACTACCCACTCTAAATTTAGTGACAATCAAAATTATTTTACCATAAATCTCCAAGAAATATATAACAAAATGTGTAAAAATTATAAAAATTAAAATATAAAAAAAGTCATTCCCACAAAATATAATATCCAGTGTCATTCAAAGTCCAAACTTTAAATAAATAAAACAGTGTCCAAACTCCAACTTGATATTTCTTTGAAGATGTTTGAGCCTTGCCTCTGGCTCCCAAAGGTTGGGAAATACCTCAAACAAAACAAAACTCACAATAGTGCATTATCTTAATGACAATATTCCATATCACTCTAAATTTAGTGCCAAAGATTGTGCAAACCCAAATACAAAAACAAAATAAACAAGCACTGTGCAAAAATCAGTGATGTGCTCCACTCTGTGCTCAACACAACTCCAGTGATGTGTCACCTCTACTGTAATCGGCAAGTATACCCTTACCAGAAATCATAGGAAACAACGCCTTATGTGTCAGTAGAAGGTATCATCAGAAACGCTTCATCTCCTCTCCTTTACTCCTGAAGCCTTCCGCTCTGATTACCTTCCCCTCATGGTCCCACATGAGCCTTGTACCGATCTCATACAGATTCCTGCCAGAAGTATTTGTGTCTCTGTCCATTCAGTTCTGAGATTTACACAGCTCTGCCATGCAGCACAGTCCTGCCTGGCAAGGCAGAGTACTAGATGTCTCTCTGCTGCAGTTAAGTAATGCACACAGGTCTTGTCCCTCCATTTAGCTTATTATTGTCTATGCACACATTTGTCCATCTGTACGGATATATACTCTTGTAGGTTTATTATTTATTTATTTTTGACCGTTGAGTATGTTTTTTTGGCACAACCTTATTTGTGATGTTATATTTATTTAGGTCATTGCATATATTTTGCTCACATTATCTATTTTAATATGTTTTGATATAGTTATATTGCATGCACAATTGCACTTTGGAATTTTTAAGAAACAGCACCCCCCCCCTTTTTTTTTCAAGTAATTAAATAACTAATTAAATTCACATTTTTGGCAGGTTATACAGTTCACATATATGTACCTTATCTGTGTATTTAACTGTCTGCCCCAAGTACAGCTTTAACATTTTCCTAACTGTTTCAATAAGGACCCTTTTATTTTTACCCTATAGGGCCACTTTAAATCTAGGTTTGACATCTGGTTGGGAAAGTAAATACAACGCTTAAACAGCTAAAGGTTTCTGCTTGTGTAGATTTAAAAATAATACATTTATGGTCCATTGTCAAAAGTCCAAGTAGCACATTAAAAAACCCACATGCTATGGACCACATGATGCTACAAATATTACATAAATACGTCATGTTGAACTTCACAAAGCCATATGAGCAGACAACTGGGGAACAGCTGACCATGTCTGCAACAGCTAAGACTCTCCAACAGTTCTGCTGAGTAAAAATTGTTCTTTTTTTGGCATTGCATTTACTGATGAAAATTAACTCTAGAATTCAAAGTATTTGCTTTGTTTTAAAGTAAAACCAAGCCACCACAAGATCCTAAATCTGAAATTTAGCCTTGCACATGCAATTTTCAATTCACTGTAGCCCCCATATTGCCCTAGTAAACCTCCTTTTTCATGATATGGTGAGATTAGGACACACCACCACCTGTATCCCACAGTGCAATGCTTGGATTCTCAGCAACCTATCACCAGATTTAACATTGGGGTGGTGGGTAGTGATGAGCTTGGGTTTGTCTGAACCTGGAAGTTATGTAATTTCTGGGCCAATGAACTGCAAGCAGGAGATTCCCACCAAACAGTTGCATGTATACAAAGGGATAGGGTGCTCATGACATCATTGACCAAATATGGTCACACAGCCATACTAGGTCGTTGACATTGATCTAATATGGCCATGTGTACATATTAGGTCAATAATATCACAAACATCACCTGCTCCTTTATGTATGTCAGCTGCTTGCCATGGAAGTTCCTGTCAACTGAACCCAAACGCATTTCTAATGGTGTGGTTGGTATGCATTTGTCTATGCAGTTGTAGAAGTACACTGAAGGCTGCTGGAGTGGGGAAAAAGATAATTATTACAGCTTATTATATAATAAGCATATATAATATGTGATCCACTCTGACCTAAATTATATTGTGAATAAAGTATGTATAACTTATGGGATCAGTTAGATGCCACAAACTATAGTGAACCTCCTCCTAAACACAAAGTATTCCTTATGTGAAAAATTGTATACCACATTAATTAACTCACAATGTAAGTAAATGAAGAAAACATGAAATCAATCCACAAAAATGTCTCTAGATCTTATGAGTATATACAATCTATTCTGATATCTAGTCTTTTCAGTATTCACTCTGATATCTGACATTTAGTGCTGTTTAACATCCAGTCCTCTCTGGATTAAGTGAACTGATTCTGTTCATAGGCATTGGTGACATAAAATCGTGCTCATGCGTGTTCCCCCTTTTTTCACCGCACTCACCGCAATTTTAGACCGCTATAAAAAGCGGGTCATATGTGCTTCAATAAATCTCCAATAGGGATGACTGGTGGCAGTGTATTGGTGTATCTTCGCTGTCCTAGCTGGTTAATTCCTGCTCCATACAGACCATATTATGAGAATCCAGAAAGAGAGAAACCCCATAGTGTGAATCTGTTTATTAATATAAAGAAATACAAAGTATTGCACTTACAGCTAGGGGGTTAATGTATAGAGGTTTTCCATACACAGCAGGGGCCCGGACGGGGCAGGAACTTTAGGGAAGCGGTGCTCATGGCAGTAGGCCGATTTAAAGTCCACTTTACCGGATACCCAATTTATGCCAGGGTTATGGGCCTGTAACCATGGAATCCCCAGGATGACAGGAAATAGTGGTGCAGAAATGACATCTAGGCGTAATAGTTCCTTGTGACCAGATGGAGATATTATCACGGGGAGTGGAATCGTTTCCTGTGTGACTGCCCCAGATTTAATGTTGGATCCGTCAGCCAGAAATACTGTCAGTCTCTGCGTTTTGGCCCTTAAGGGAATCTGATGTTGCTGAACAAAAGTTGTGTCAATGAAGCAACTGCAGGCTCCAGAATCAATTATAGCGGTTACTGGCAAAGTTCTTCCCGAAAGCTGAAAGAAAATGAGGATGGTGAGTTGAGCAGGGTTGACATCAGGTATTTTAGCAGGCAGGGTAGTCAGAGACTTACTTGATTTTGCAGGGCAGTTTCGCACATAGTGCCCAGGGTTCTACACAGTAGAGGCATAAGTTGCCCTGTCGGCGGCGTTGCCGTTCTTCCAGAGTGCAGGTGGTTCGTAGCAACCCTATTTGCATGGGCTCAGACCCATCAGAACTGGGTGTGGCAGAACTGGTTGATGCCATGCTTGTTGGAGGTGGCACCATGGGCAGCATTCATGTGGGGCGAACTTGACCTGCGGATCTTTCCAGCCTTCGTTCCCTGAGTCGGCGGTCAATCCAATAGTCAGCTTGATAAGTTCCTCCAAGGTATTCGGTACTCCAACTCGAGCTAACTCGTCTTTCAGGGGTTCGGCAAGACCTAAGCGAAATTGGTAACGTAGGGCAGCGTCATTCCAACCAGTATCAGTGCTCCAGCGCCTGAACTCTGTTACATAGTCCTCAGCTGCCCTGCGACCCTGCTGGAGAGAGTGTAGCGCAGCTTCTGCAGACACAGATCGCTGGGGGTCATCATAAAGCTGTGCCATAGCTTCAAAGAAACTGTCTAGGGAAGACAGTTTATTATCTGCCTTCTCCATTAAATGGTGGGCCCATGCTTGTGGTTCGCTCTGGAGAAGGCAGATCACAAATCCCACTTTGGTTGCTTCTAGAGAGAAGGTGCGAGGTTGCAACACAAAATATAGCTCACATGCGTTTCGGAAGGCCCTGAATTTGTGGCGGTCGCCAGAAGATCTCTCAGGCGTAGGTACCCTAGGCTCAGGAGGCAACATAATCACAGTGGGACTTGCCATGGCTCCTGGAGCGGCAGTTGGAGGGGGTGGAGCTGAGGTGCTTGCAGCGGATGCCGGTGGAGATAGGGCCTGGGAACGGTCCTCCAGGTGGTTATACCCCTCTTGCAGGCCTTTGACGGCTTGTGTTAGTGCCACAATGTGTTGGCAGATCTCTTCCAGAGGAGAGGCCCCTCTCTCAGGCTCTGACATGGCCTTCTGGTACTGTCACATACCTGGTTGGGGAGCCTGGCGTAGAGAGAGGGCATCCTCTTACAACTCCCGCTCGGAGCCCCTGATAGTGGGAACAGAGGGCGCAGAGCCAGGAGTGTAAATCTGAAGCTGATGGCAGGTAGCTGGGGACCCAGGAGATCCAGACACAAGCCAGGTGCGGGTGCAGGAACATAGGTGCAGCAGCAAGCAGGTGTGGCGGCAGTCAGGATGCGGATTGGGACCGGGCACCGGTGCATGGATGTAGTGGCAGACAAGTATGCCGGTGACCCGGATGCAGGCCAGATGCAGAACCGTGGGTTGCAGCGGCAGGTGAGTATGGTAGCCGACAAGATGCCGGCCAGGTGCAGGTGCATGTAGGATAATGTAGCAGAGTCAGACAAGTCAGGTCAGTATCAAGCGGGCAGATAAAGTACAGAAGGAGCAGGCAAACGAATGGTCAGGGATAGTCGGGGTCAGTGCAGGCGGAGGTTTTCTTAGTCAGGTAATGCAGAATACAGGTATCAGGATCAGGAATGTGTGCAGGAATGTTGTAGACCAGAAGGCAATGATTTTACTACTAAGCAGGTTTAAATAGCCCGCGTGACGTGTGCGCTTACTGCACATGCGTGAGTCTTCCGCGCTACTGCGCGTGCGCGGCTGCACACTCCCGCACCTGCGCACTCACACCTCCGCGACTCGAGGGGATCCGTCGAACCGCTGCACGGTGACAAGATCCCTGACAGGCAGTCTGCGTATGGGCATTACACCCTTTGTGTTCATTCACATCCCTTTTTTCTTGTCATATATTTTTTATTCTCTTTTTTATATCTTTTTATAAATATATATTTTTTTAGTCTGCATAAAGGTTGTTATATAGCATGTTAGGTCACTTACCACTGTGCCCAAGTAACGTTTAGGGGACTTTCCGCAGGATTGAAATGTTGCTAGGATGTATTATTTAGATTGTGCAGTGCTGACTGCTAGTAACCTGGAAGAATCATGCTCACAATCCATGGCTGTATAGGCTCCACTAACATGGCTGCCGTTTTATGTTTGAGCTGGTTGCTGGGTCACCATTGCGCATAAAAGGAAGGAGGTGGGGTAAGATGGCGCCGCTCCTGATTATGTTACAATGATGAAATGCGTTAGACGAAGCTAATTATGCCATTTCCAACTTTCGGTTTCGGTGGAACACACGGCTTTCCAGTCTTTGCAGTGATCCTTGAAGTGCCTACATCTTTTTTAAGCTGTAAGTGCAATACTTTGTATTCCTCTATATTAATAAACGGATTTACACTATGGGGTTTCTCTGTTTATGGATTCTCATATTATGGTCTGTATGGAAAAGGAATTAACCAGCTAGGATGGGGAAGATACACCAATACCCTGCAACCATCCATCCCTATTGGAGATCTATTGAAGCACATATGACCTGCTTTTTATAAGGGTCTAAAATTGCGGTGAGTGCGGTGAAAAAAGGGGAGCACGCATGAGCACGATTTTATGTCACCAATGCCTAGGAACAGAATCAGTTCACTTAACACAGAGAGGACTGGATGTTAAACAGCACTAAATGTCAGATATCAGAGTGAATACTGAGAAGACTAGATGTCAGAATAGATTGTATATACTCACAAGATCTAGAGACTTTTTTGTGGATTGATCACGTTTTCTTCATTTATGTACATTGTGAGTTAATTAATGTGTTATACAATTTTCCACATAAAGAATATTGTGTGTTTAGGGGGAGGTGCACTATAGTTTGTAGTATCTAACTGATCACATAAGTTATACATCCTTTATGCACAATATGATTAGGTCAGAGTGGAACACACACACACACTAAAGGAACACTTTTTAATCAGAGTATAGCAAATTAAACTCCTGGGATATTGATCTGGTCAGTTAAGTAGCAGAGCGGGTTGTTAATGAGTTTCAGCTGCTTTGGTGTTAATGAAATTAACAGGTGCACTAGATGGGCAACAATGAGATGATCCCCAAATCAGGAATGGTTTTACAGGTGAAGACCACTGACATTTTTTTCCCTACTCATCTTTTCTGATTGTTTTTTTAACTAGTTTTGCATTTGGTTAGGGTCAGTGTCACTACTAGTAGCATGGTGATACCTGGACCCTACAGAGGTTGCACAGGCAGTCTAACTGCTTCGGGATGGCACATCAATACGTGCCATTGCCAGAAGGTTTGATGTGTCTCCAAGAGTATGCAGGCAGTTCCTGGAGGATGAAGGAATTGATACCATTGAATGGCCCCCATGCTCTCCTGACCTAAATCCAATAGAACACCTCTGGGATATCATGTTTCGGTCCATCTGATGCTGCCAGGTTGCACCTCAGACTGTCCAGGACCTCAGTGATTCCTTGGTCCAGATCTGGGAGGAAATACCCCAGGACACCATCCATCATCTCATTAGGAGCCTCCCTCGACGTTGTCAGGCATGCATACAAGCACGTGGGGGCCATACAAACTACTGAGGACCATTCTGAGTTGCTACAATGAAATTTCAGCAAAATGGACTAGCCTGCTGCATCATTTTTTCACTTTGATTTTTGGGGTGTCTTTGAATTCAGTCCTCTGTAGGTTGATAATTTTCATTTCCATCAAATGATGGGACATCCTTATGTTCCTAACACATTACCCAGTCCATATCAGTATAGAGATCCAGTAGGAGATTTTTCCCCATTGAGATCTGATGTGTTTTCAAAGTGTTCCTTTAATTTTTTTGAACATTGTGTGTGTGTGTGTATGTATATATATATATATATATATATATAATGTATTTTTAGTTACATTGCAGCCTAGTTTTCTATGCACTAGGGATAGTGCGGTTTTAGAGGGAGGTGCGCTATAGTGCGAGTGTCCATATTTATACCTCATTGCAATTGTACAAGGCTATAGGGGCAGTGCTGCACCGTTTTCTTGTGTTTGTTTGCACACACCCCTTTTTAGGACTGTGGTAGGTGATAGCAGCAGCTCATTTCCTTGACTCTGTTGCACGGAATCTCTCTCTTTTTGTTTTACCTGGTAAAGTGCTTCATCTTTGCAGAAGAAATCAGTTGAGTTCCCCATCCAAGTTAAACAACATGGATGGAGGAATCCCCTCTGCCAACGATTGTATTCAGACAGCTACAGCACCCACTGCTGCCTGAATACTGCTTAACGGCTCTCCTCTCCACATGCGCTGTCAGCGAGAACAGAGGACTGCCGATAGCCGGCATTTCCTATTTAACCAGTGATCAGCTGTGATTAGTTGTACCCTTGCAGAATGCATGCAGAAAAACTGATGTCTCTGCACCATGGTGTGAACGAGCCCTCACATATACCCAATGAAGTGACTAGCCTCGGGCGATACATAAAGAAATCCTGCTACATAAGTTGTACATATTTAGCTACACCATCTTTACCCTACTTCCATTCAAAGTGCAGAATTTACACAGGATCTCTCAGCTCTGATAAGCAGGAGGAAAAGAACTGAAACTACATCAGTAAGGAGAGCTCTGCGAGCTGATTGGAGGGAAGGGAACCCCCCCCCCCCCCCAGCCACCACCACCACCACCTTTTCACAGTACTCAGGACAGAACTGAGGCTATCAATCACAGGCTGTGCCCTCTCCTGTCCCCTTTTTCTCTGCGTGTCAGGAAAACTCATCAGAAATTACTTGTGCCTATAGCAGAGGAATGAGGCAGTGGACGGAAATGTCACTTAGTGCTGTGGATAGAGACAAGCACACACTATAGAGGGATATGCTTCCATTTTTCATGCCTGATGCTTACAACCACCTTTTGTTTTGTTATTCAAGTCCTTCTTTATTTGCTAGTTCACCCAACACTACCCTCTCCCCATATTAAAGATGCTGTTGTCCAAAGGTGTCTCTATTGCTTTTCCATCCAGAGTGGAGACACTCTAAGACAGAACGTGTTACTGGTCTGATCACCAGATGAAAATAAAGAAAAAAGCCTAAAAAAGAAAATGAATGCAGCTACCACATTTAATGATTGGTATGCTGCACAGTGTCTGCATTAGATCCATGCACCTGCACCTGCCTGCATGTCAGATTTTGACATGCGAGCGCGTCCGTGTAGCCACTGCGTCTGCAACCACTTCTAATGGCTTCCTGTACTCAGCTCTGTGGTAGATGCACATGAAGCAAAAAGCGGCTCAGCATGCAGGATGGGTCTCAGTGCCTGAGTGAGCTCTTAATTGATTGTTAATAATGGGACAATACTTTACTATTGCTTTAGCCTAAATTAAGATTGCATTTTTTAATATTTGAGTTGGCCCGCCCTTTGCAACTATAACAGCTTCACCTCTCCTGGGAAGGCTGTCCACAAGGTTTAGGAGGGTGTCTATGGGAATGTTTGACTATTCTTCCAGAAGCACATTTGTGAGGTCAGGTACTGATGTCGGATGAGAAGGCCTGGCTCACAGTCTCCACTCTAATTCATCCCAAAGGTATTCTATCAGGCTGAGGTCAGGACTCTGCAGGCCAGTCAAGTTCCTCCACCCCAAACTCACTCATCCATGTCTTTATGGACCTTGCTTTGTGCACTGGTGTGCAGTCATGTTGGAACAGGAAGGGGCCATCCCCAAACTGCTCCCACAACATTGGGAGCATGAAATTGTCCAAAATGTCTTGGTATGCTGAAGTCTTAAGAGTTCCCTTCACTAGAACTAAGGGGCCAAGCCCAACCCCTGAAAAGCAACCCCACACCATAATTCCCCCTCCACCAAATTTTACACTTGGCACAATGCAGTCAGGCAAGTACAGTTCTCCTGGCACCTGTCAAACCCAGACACGTCCACTGGATTGCCAGAAAAAGATGCATAATTTGTCACTCCAGAGAACACGTCTCCACTGCTCTAGAGTCCAGTGGCAGCATGCTTTACACCACTGCATCCGACTCTTTGCATTGCACTTGGTGAAGTAAGGCTTGGATGCAGCTGCTCGGCCATGGAAACCCATTCCATGAAGCTCTCTACGCACTGTTGTTGTGTTAATCTGAAGGCCACATGAAGTTTGGAGGTCTTTAGCTATTGACTCTGCAGACAGTTGGTGACTTCTGCGCACTGTTTGCTTCAGCATGCGCTGACCCCGCTCTGTCATCTTACGTGGCCTATCACTTTGTAGCTGAGTTGCTGTTGTTCCCAGTTGCTTCCACTTTGTTATAATACCACTAACAGTTGACCGTGGAATATTTAGTAGCCAGGAAATTTCACGGATGGACTTATTGCACAGGTGGCAACCTATCACGGTACCACGCTTGGAGTCACTGAGCTCCTGAAGGTGACCCATTCTTTCACAAATGTTTGTAGAAGCAGTCTGCATGCCTAGGGGCTTGATTTTATACATTTATTTTATCCATGGCTGTGGCCATGGAGGTGATTGGAACACCTGAATCCAATGATTTGGAGGGCTGGCCCAATACTTTGGGCAATATAGTGTGTATATATATATATATATATATATATATATTTATTATTATTATGCACCTAATATCTTCTGGTTGGACTAACAAGACAGTTTCATGACAGCTGCACATTTCCACTCAGTATAGATCATATCAAATTTGCATACTGGTGACTCAACCCAAAAGAGCACTAGAGCATGTCTGTCTATGACTGTGCTGGGAACATTAGACTGGAAAGTCCTTTGGGGAAGGGAATGATGCAGTTTATGTACTCTGCTTTATGTAAAATGCTGCTAAATATGTCTGCTCTGTAGAGTACAGGAAATAAATATTGTTTAGCATCTTTTCAATGACTAAATATATGTACTAAATCGAGTTTTTTACTTTTACATTTCCCTAGAGTCCTTCTTTTACAGATAACCATGAATTACGTACATGTGGTCCATTAAGCAAAAGTTTTTCCTCTGCCGCAAACAGCAGTCCTTTTTTATCTCTTGGGACTGAATATGTACATACCTATCAGCTGAATCTTAAAGTAGTATTCCAGATAGTACTTTTTTAGATTGGGGAAAAGCTAGGAACTCTGTCAGGTTTTTGTTGATGTTAAAGTTTGGAATGTATCTGTTCAAGCACCACTTTTCACTGGAAGAGAAGGAAACCTTACCATAGATAGCCGCCACTGGGTGTAGAGGGTAAATTTATAAATGGGAAAGCTGTCCTGGTTTATCTTTGCTTTGATTTCCCCTCACTTTCTGTTGTGTCAGTAGGATAGGAATTAAAGAAAAATCTCTCCAACAAGGACAAAGACAACAAACACTAAAAAAAAGAAAAACTTAATGAAGTTCCATGTTAAAGCCTAATCGAACGGTCAGTTTAGATCAGCTAAATACATTCCAGGTGCATTAAATCAAGTGGTGTTCAATTTCTTACAGTTTGTTTTCATTCTAAAGCAGCCACAGTTTGAATAGAAAGGCAGAGAAGGACAGTAGCTTCTCTTCAGATGTCCTTCACACTACCCCAGACTAAATCAGACCTATAGCTTTGCAGGCAACAAAGGTCTTGCTCTCTGCTGACTGTTTTGACGCACCCATGAAATGCATGCAGCCAATTTAAGCTGCAAGTTTAAAGGGTTTTAAAAGGTTTTGCACTTTCAGTAAAAAAAATGGTACAGTTTCTCGCCAAGGGTCTTGCTACTCAAGACTCCTGCTGATCGGCTTTTTTAATAAACCTAGGTGCAAGTCTATGGGAAGTATTTCATGTGTTAGCATTTGTAAAGCAGCCTATTTTGTTGCATCACAGTGCATCACCAAAGAGGTGCATGTACCATTTTTGCAGTGCACCGTTTAGATGGGTGTAATTTGACCTCCTGAACAGGTGGCGCCGCTCAGCTACGACCATGTAGAGAGAGTGAAGGACAGGAGGAGCCAGGGGCAGACTGACCATTTGGAAACTCGGGCACTGCCCGAGCGCCTGGGGTCAGTAGAGGGCCCAATGAGATGCCCCTGGTACCTTTTTCATAGGCTTTTTTGAGTTTGGGCAAGGACAGAGGGGCCCCATGATCCCCTATTGCCCGGGGGCCCCATGAGTTGTCAGTCCGCCCCTGGGAGGAACTCATGTTCTTCTCAGGCATCAGTGGGTGTTATCAGGTGAGCAGCTGTCTGATTGAACGCTGCTCCCCTGGATTACCTCAGCGGCCATCTTTAATGAGGGCAGTGTTTATAAAAAACCATTGGCTCGCTACAGTTGGTGCGCATTTTAACTGTGGTCAGGCCAAGAACAGAAACCCACTGGTTAGGGAGAGTGTTGCTAGCGTAGGGAGAGGTTCCAGTGGAGGAGGGACAGAATAGGGACTGCTTACCAGTACTCCAGTAGGAGCCTTTCTGCTATATATGCCTTGCTGCATTGTCGCCTTCTAGCCACCTCTTCTGCCAGATGTTGCCGGCATCAGAATACAGCTCTCTGCAATTGCTGTATTGTTCTCTGTAAGTGTTGATGGCCAGTTCGTTTCTGCCACATAGACTATATCACTGTGTTGTTGGAACTTTCACATTTTTACACTTCCTTCCAATCTCTCCGTGTGTCTTTCCTCCCCTCGGGGTATCCAACACGTGGGCTTCACCTACAACTGCACCACAACGTACGTTGTACTGTGCTATGCTGCAATGTACTGTACATCTATTGTACAGAATTAGTGGCATCACATCACACCACTGAAAGTAATTTGTGTTGCTGCCTGTTACAGCAACATAGGTAGTAATGCACACATTGCCGCAGTGAATAGGCCTACCGCCGTATAAAGCTGCTATGTTTCTTTGGTGCAAAACAGCCTAGATTTAGAAAACTATTGCACTGGTTTTCAATGCTACCTAACTTTGCAAGGTTCAGCCCACACTGAAAAACTATAGATAATCTAGGCCAGAGTACATCAAGCCAAAGATGCCCGAGCAGTTTTGAAACTACTCAGCAGCACCAATAAAAGAGAAAAGGGGAGATTCTAAGCATTGTGCCAAGCAGCATTGTTGGCATTTGGACACATTTTTCCTTTTATTGTAAAAGTAGAAACCCTCCTTTGCTCAATTCATATCTCTAACTCCACTTATGGTAGAAAGGGGAGGCATTCTATGACAAATAACTTTTTGCTTTTCCTTTTGCTTCATTTGGATCTTGTTGAGGCTGGGAAAAAGCCTAGATATTCACCTATGTTCTACTGGGATGTCTATGTATGGATCAACCTGGAGCAGGTGTTGGTGTTATATATCATATTCATATTGTAGCATGGGAAAGAGTAATTTATTTCTGCCTGGTTTGTACATCTTAAAAAAAAGGTGCTGGGACTTCAATACATTGTCATTCCAAAAAATGGGAATACCGTAATCATTCGATAAGCTGACTCTTTGGCAGGCTGCTTGCATGAAACAAGGCTTCCCTCTGGTGGATACCAAGAATGTGACTCAAAGCCTAAACATACACGAGGAACACCCAAATGGTGAAAGAGTCCAAAAATGCTTTAATTGTTCATAACATGATCACATATAACATCCAACACATTTTACAGGGCTTAATGGACTTTACCAAACATTTAAGCCCTGGTAAAGTTACTGAGTCCTGATTAAGGTGGGTGCGTTTGGACCCCAAAACACATTGGCTGTATTATGTGATAATTGTATGAACAATTTAGCAATTTTTTGCTCTGTTACATTTGTTTTAGCATCCCTGGTATGTTTATGCTTTAGTTTATACTTCTGTCTGGCACTGAACAGGAAAGATCTTCTCTCACTTCTTGTCACTTTGACCCCTGCACAAGAAGTGGAAGGCAAAAAGTTAATGAAAGCAGTGAAAGTTCTAAAGCTTCCCCACTTCACAATAAATGCGTATTTTCTATTGGCTGTGCCTCTCTTAAAAAGATTTCGAAAAATCTCCAAAATAGGAACACAGCTGAGAATAAAAATGGACAGATGCTTTAAAGCACAGGTGTTAAACTGGCGGCCCTCCAGCTGTTGCCAAACTACAAGTCCCATGAGGCATTTCAATATTGACAATTACAAGCATGACTCCCAAAGGTCTCAGAGGCATGATGGGACTTGTAGTTTCGCAACAGCTGGAGGGCCACCAGTTTGACACCCCTGCTTTAAAGTGTATCTCTAGGCCAGGCGTGCTCGACCTACGGCTCGTGGAGCCCTCTGATGTGGTCGGCAATCTCAAACCATGGAAGCGCATGCCCGGCTCAACAAGCTGAGATTGCAGTCAACAGGTTGCTGACCTGCCATTCCACAGCATCAGAGTGCATGGAGCTGGTGCCTGAAGCAGACAAAGCAAGCACCCACAGAGGCAGCAGGAGCCACATAAGCTGATGCTTCCTCTGAAGTATCGGCTCCTGTCCCAAGCAGAGTGATACCAAGTTCACTTCACCTGGGACTTTTCTAGCAGCCTGGAGAGTGATGCCAGCAGGAGGTGGAAGAGGAAAAGGTCAATGTATTAAACATCACATACACTGCACTTTTGCAATGGGCATATTAGAACTTACTGTATACAAAAGGGTTATTAACCACTTACCCTCCTGAGGAATTACCCCCCTTCCTGACCAGGCCATTTTTTGTGTTACGGCCCTGCGTTACTTTGACTTACAGTTGCGCTGTCATGCAACGGTGCACCCAAATTAAATTTACGTCCTTTTTTCCCCACGAATTGAGCTGTCTTTTGGTCGCATTTGATCGCCTGTGAGTTTTTTAATTTTTGTGCTATAAAAAAAAGACTGGCAATTTAGAGAAAAAAACAATGTTTTGGACTTTTTGCTATTAAACATGTCCAATAAAAAAATTTAAAAAATTAAATTTGATCATAAATGTATACCAAACTGTGTTCTGCGACATGTCTTTGCTAAAACAAATCCCAATACGTGTAAATTAATTGGTTTACGTGAAAGTTATAGTGTTTACAAATGGCGGTATAGATACTGGGATTTTTTTTTCTACTAGTAATGGCGGCGATCAGCGGCTTTTATGCGGGACTTCGGCAGACATTCTGACACTGGGGGGAACTGACTTGGTGCAACTGACATCCCCAGTTGCATCAATACAGTGATCAGTGCTAAAAACAGGCACTGACACTGTACTAATGGCACTGGACAGGAAGGGGTTAATATGAGGGGCACTCAAAGGGAGTGTTTTACTAAGGGGCGGGGGTGTGTGCTTCACTGTAAGCACACTATTCTGGATGGCTGTGCTGTGCAGTGTGCGGTTCGATTGGAGCCATACATTTTGCATGGCTGTAATCGCACTGCACCCGCACCGAAAACGTGCAGGACCCTTTTTTGAGTCCGCACTAGAATCGGATCGCATGGGTATTCCCACCTATGCAATTCTATTCTGCACATCACACCGCGTTTTGCAGACCGCTCTCGGGGTGTTGTTAACTTAACATACACACCCGCAGCGGTTCGCATGAACGGGGTGCAATTCTGATGCGGTGCAGAATTCTCACAGAAAACGCTGCAAATTCCGCACCACATCAGTGTTGACCAGGGCTAAGTCCTGATACTGTTTCTACCATCAGTACGACAAATGAGTGCCCTAAATGAACTAAATACATAGGGGTTTATTTATTAAAGCTGGAGAGTGCGAAGTCAGACTCCCTTCTGCATAGAAACCAGTCAGCTTCCAGGTTTCATTGCCAAAGCTTCATTGAACAAGCTGAGGTTAGAAGCTGATTGGTTTCTATGCAGAAGGGAGTCTGATTTTGCACTCTTCAGCTTTAGTAAATAAACCCCACAGTGTTTAATGCATACTTTATAGATGTATAGTCGTCTCAGGACTCTTCTGATTATTTGACAGCATATCTGCCCTGCAGTCACATAACCCGACTTCTTCACAAGGCTTTTATGTTACCTATGAAGCCAGGGAATCAAGCTGCACTGATTGACAGCAGTGACACCAGCAACAAGGTAAGTTATAACATGGTTTTATTTGCCTTCTATTTTTTCAAATCTTTCATTCCAAGTCAGGCACATCAGAATAGAGATACAAACGGTGAGCAAATTTATCAAAGGCATACAGCCAGCCAGATGGAAATAGATAGATAGATAGATAGATAGATAGATAGATAGACTGTAACCCATCAGAGGGGGTGGGATACTTAGACGCATAAGTAGGGACAAGAGGATCTGGGTTACTATAGTAGAGCCCAACACCTATATCCAGTTTTGCTATCTACAGTATATCTCTTTCCTGTACAGAATTACCCTCCTCACTGAGTAGAGTTATAAAGAGTAGAAGACAATCCGAGGACACCTGTAAATGACAAGGTACATTTGGACATGTCTGTTTTTATGGAGAAAATGTAAGTGCATTTCTTTTATATTAAATTATAATTTGCTGCACTTTTATGTTTTATAGTTTCCCATTGCGGAGCTCCACCCGAAAGGGGAAGTTTCACTTTAAGGACTGATCCCCCGTTAAGGATTGGCACCTTTGGGGAGCAGGTACCCAAAATTGACAGGTACCCGCTCCCACTTCTGCTGAAATTTCCTAGGCGATCGGAAGCGGAAGTTGTCCTCCCCCTTTCCCTCCCCGTAGTCTTCTGTGACACGTGTCAGTTCCCAGAAGACTACGGGACCATTCACAAAGCACAGCGCTACTTGTGCATGCGAAGTGAGCACCTGGCTGTGAAGCCGCAAGCTTTAACAGCCGGGTGCACACACTGAAGATGTTGTTGCCGGGAACACAGTTTTTGTATCTGCTGACTTTTATTTTTTTTCACTGGAACTTCGCTTTAAGCTGTCCACACAAAGAATCAGATTAAATTTGATACACAAGTTGCCCTATTGGCCCCACCTGGCTCAAGAGAAGTTGATTTTTCATCAATTTTAGTTTTAGGAGCTGGGCATAAAATTGTTGGCCAAACAACACCTGCATTCAGTCAGGTGGATTTTGAGTACTCTGTCAGCTGAGGATGCAACTGCTGCCAAATGTCCAAATACAATAGTTGGCACTATAGAACAGGCCAGCTTTAGACCTATTCACAATCCTTAGGACTCCCAAGGGCGAATGTTCAAATACAGGTGAAACTCAAAAAATTTGAATATTGTGCAAAAGTTTATTTATTTCAGTAATGCAACTTAAAAGGTGAAACTAATATATGAGATAGACTCATTACATGCAAAGCAAGATAGTTCAAACTGTGATTTGTCATAATTGTGATGATTATGGCTTACAGCTCATGAAAACCCCAAATCCACAATCTCAGAAAAATAGAATATTGTGAAAAGGTGCAATATTCTAGGCTCAAAGTGCCCCACTCTAATCACCTAATTAAGCCATAACACCTGCAAAGGGTTCCTGAGCCTTTAAATGGTCTCTCAGTCTGGTTCACTAGGAATCCCAATCATGGGAAAGACTGCTGACCTGACAGTTGTGCAGAAAACCATCATTGACACCCTCCATAAGGAGGGAAAGCCTCAAAATGTAATTGCAAAAGAGGTCGGATGTTCCCAAAGTGCTGTATCAAAGCACATTAATAAAAAGTTATGTGGAAGGGAAAAGTGTGGAAGAAAAAGGTGCACAAGCAGCAGGGATCACCGCAGCCAGGAGAGGATTCTCAGGAAAAGGCCATTCAAAAGTGTTGGGGACTTTCACAAGGAGTGGACTGAGGCTGGAGTCAGTGCATCAAGAGCCACCACACACAGACTGATCCTGGACATGGGTTTCAAATGTCATATTCC
Organism: Staurois parvus; assembly: GCF_062004578.1. NCBI lineage: Eukaryota > Metazoa > Chordata > Amphibia > Anura > Ranidae > Staurois > Staurois parvus. The sequence goes on along the minus strand of NW_028318179.1, from coordinate 162,922 downwards.
TCTTGTCAAGCCGCTCCTGAACAACAAACAATGTCAGAAGCGTCTTACCAGGGCTAAAGAAAAACAGACCTGGTCTGTTGCTGAGTGGTCCAAAGTCCTCTTTTCTGATGAGTGCAATTTTTGCATCTCATTTGGAAACCAAGGACCCAGAGTATGGAGGAAGAATGGAGAAGCACACACTGCAAGATGCTTGAAGTCCAGTGTGAAGTTTCCACAGTCTTTGATTTGGGGAGCCATGTCATCTGCTGGTGTTGGTCCACTGTGCTTCATTAAGTCCAGGGTCAAAGCAGCCGTCTACCAGGAGATTTTGGAGCACTTCATGCTTTCTTCCGCAGACAAGCTTTATGGGGATTCGGACTTCATTTTCCAGCAGGAGTTGGCACCTGCCTACACTGACAAAAGCACCAAAACCTGGTTCAATGACAGTGGGATTACTGTGCTTGATTGGCCAGCAAACTCGCCTGACCTGAACCCCATAGAGAATCTAAGGGGCATTGCCAAGAGAAACATGAGAGACATGAGACTGAACAATGCAGAAGAGCTGAAGGCCGCTATTGAAGCATCCTGGTCTTCCATAACACCTCAGCAGTGCCACAGGCTGATAGCTTCCATGCCACGCCGCATTGAGGCAGTAATTGCTGCAAAAGGGGCCCAAACCAAGTACTGAGTACATATGCATGCTTATACTTTTCAGAGGTCCAATATTGTTCTATGTACAATCCTTGTTTTATTGATTGCAGGTAATATTCTGATTTTCGGAAAATGTGGATTTGGGGTTTTCATGAGCTGTAAGCCATAATTATCACAATTCTGACAAATCACGGCTTGAACTATCTTGCTTTGCATGTAATGAGTCTATCTCATATATTAGTTTCACCTTTTAAGTTGCATTACTGAAATAAATTAACTTTTGCACGATATTCTAATTTTTTGAGTTTCACCTGTACATTCAAATCTGTCCTAGGTCACAGGAGGATTAACTCTCATTCTTGTTTTATCATAACACAAGGACCACTGGGGTAAAACCTCAAATGTCTTTGGGTATGATTCACATACAGCATATAAATTACTGTGAACCTTTTTAGTACCTGTAAAATTAAATTTCTAATATTGCTAAAATATATCATCTCTAATCATTAAATCATAATTTAATCTGGCCAAGAAAAAACAACATTAAGTGTTGGTTCACACTAATGAGATTTCTGATGCAATTTGAGCCACACAGGATTACAAGACAAGGAAAATCACATTATTTTCAACGGTACGCATTTACACCAGTGCGACTCTGTGTGGTGTGATTTTGGAAAAGGTTCCTGTGCTACTTTGGTTTCAGTGCAATTTGGCTAAAGGGAATATAGACAGAATATGCTAACCACATCCAAAGTCTCACTATATATTCAACATCACACTGAAAATCGCATCAAAAGCACATTGAAGTATATAATCAGGGACTGTTTTACAAATGCTGCTTTACTGCCCTAAAATAGACGTTGTATACAATAAAAAGAATTTGCTGGCCTCTGCTGGTAATGATGAAAACCTACAATAAATCTAAAGATAAAGTTTCTCTGACACAAAGGCACAGGGAACATTAATCAACTCCTATGCAGGAATCTAAAATTCAGTCATTCTTCAAAATTCTTGAATAAGTATGCAGCCTGTGTTTAAGGTACGTTTTTCTTCTTTGGAAGTATATGAAACGCAACAAACAAATATAGCAAAGTGGCTTCCAATGTGGTTACTTACAAAATAATTCTTATGCAACATAATAATCCATAGGTGATAGAATCTACCAGAGGAATAACATGGTGCAGTATGGGTATGTGGTAGGCTGAACATAGGAAAAAGAGAGGGAAGGACAAGGAATGGGAAAAAGTGGAGAGGAGGGAGGCTTGAGTAAATGAAGAAGGGATAATGTAATGGGGAGGTGCAAGCAATTGTTGCAACCAGTGTGACCACACTATCATTCAACCTGGAAAAAGGCCTGCACTAGATCATGGTGGTTCTGCAGGGTATGGCACCGGAGAGAAGGTGGACCATTATGAGTCTGCTGAGGATGGCACTGGATAGAAGGTGGACCATGGTGAGTCTGTTGGGGATGGCACCAGAATGAAGGTGGACCATGATGAGTCTGCAAGGGATGGCATTGGAGAGAAGTTGGACCATTGTGAGACTGCTGGGGATGGTACTGAAGAGAAGGTGGACCATTGTGAGTCTGCAGGGGATAGCACTGGAGAGAAGGTAGACAATGGTGAGTCTGTTGGGATATCAACACAGAGAAGGTGGACCATGTTGAGTCTGTAGGGGATGGCATCGATGAGACAGTGCACCATTGTGAGTTAGCAGGGGATGGCATTGGAGAGAAGATTGACCATGGTGAGTCTGCTGGGGATGGCACTGGAAAGAAGGTGGACCATGGTGAGTCTGCAAGGGATGGCATTGGAGAGAAAGTGGACCATTGTGAGTCTGCTGGGGATGACACTGGAGAGAAGGTAGACATTGGTGAGTTTGTTGCGATGGCAACACAGAGAAAGTGGACCATGGTGAGTCTGCAGTGGATGGTATCAATGAGACGGTGGACCATTGTGTGTCTGTTGGGGATGGCACTGCAATGAAGGTGGACCATTGTGAGTTAGCAGGGGATGGCATTGAAGAGAAGATGGACCATGGTGAGTCTGCTGGGGATGGCATTGGAAAGAAGATGGACCATGGTGAGTCTGCTGGGGATAGCATTGGAAAGAAGGTGGACCATGGTGAGTCTGCTAGGGATGGCACCAGAGAGAAAATGGACCATGGTGAGTCTGCAGTGCATGTAATCAGAGAGAAGGTGGAAAATGGTGAATCTACAGGTGATGGCACCAAAAGTACATGAGGCAGTAAGAGTCTTTTTTTTTTTTTTTTTTTTTTAAATCTGTAGGACAAATTATATATCATTTAAAAATTATATGTCATTTAAAACAGGTGGAGTTGGGTTTTAACTTGCTAGCAAAAACAGAAAACTTAAAATAAATATTAAAGTTGTTATTGTATTATATGTCTGTTGTGTAAAAGTTAGAGTAAACATTATATACTGTACTAATGCAAGCAAATATCCATTTCCTGGAAACACCTAATGTATCAATGCAACATATTTATCCTTCTGGCTATATTATCATTTCTATTATTGCTCTGCAAACAACTCAGACTTTGTAGAACAGTCTATCTCTGACATTAGGCATTATCTCTAGACTATATCAGATAGGTAGTATTGAAAATCTTTCAAGTTTTTACTCAGTATGAGAAAGGTAAATACGGACTACATAAGAAATAACTTTGGCCTGTATGCTTGTGCCTGGGTTCACATATGTGCGGTGTGGTATATGGCATGTGATTCGCACAGGAATTGCACTGCATTCCTCTGCAAATCACATGCGATTCATGTGCGGCGCAATAGGATCCATACATACAATCGCACCGCACCCGCACTAAAAACGTGCAGGACCCTTTTTTGGGTCTGCACTAGAATCGGATCGCATGGGTATTCACACCTATGCGATCCGATTCTGCACATCGCACTGAGTTTTGCAAACTGCTTTCGAGGTGTTGTTAACTTAACATAAACACAAGCAGCAATTCGCATGAACGAGGTGCAATTCTGATGCAGTGCGGAATTCCGCACTGATAACACGAATCAGTGTGAACCAGGGCTTAGTCTAAATGGGTCACCATATTCCTTCTCACACAAGAAATTTACATGGGCCTATTTTTTTTTTCTATATTATTTGGTCTAATTGTGTGAAGGTCCACCTAATGGCTTATGATAAAAGCTCATGAAGAGTATCTATAGCCAATTTTTTTAAAAAGTAGAACTACTGGCAAAACTGTTTTTTTCCCATTCATTTTGGATAGAGTAAGGTCATAGCCCCTGTTTGTTTATTTTTTGCCATCTGCATCCCATTGGGGCGAATTTCCATCAGTTCCTGTCCATTGCCAAAACAGGGAGTGAAAGGAAATACTTGCAAATTAATGGAATCCCTAGAGGACCCCCAGATCACCAGACCTAGTGTTCCCATTGGAACATTTCCCCTCTATTACTTTTTTGGGGACAACCCACATATTGGGATTTTCTTTTATTTTGACTTTTAATGAGTAAACAGGACAAATGGAGAGGGTGAATTTCCCTAAGGGAGGCACAGACAGGAATAACAACTGATGGGGGTTCTAATCCATCGCCACTCTATGCAAAACTAAAAAAAAAGTTTTGCCTTTAGTTATACTTTATGTTTTGAATAGAGCAGAGAAGAACTAGAACTCTTACCAGGTTTTACTTGAGTTGGAGGCTTCATTGGGGAGATTCCGTTACTTTATGTTTGGTAAAGGTTGCCCACAGACAGGAAGTGAGGGGAAATCTTTCTAACAGCCTATAAAGAGTCTGGCACACTCCATACAATGGAGACCCAGTCATAAGGGGTGCTGTGGTAAAATGGTGGATGGCTCCACCAACAAATATTGTAAGTGTAGTCCCCAAGATATCACCAGCACACCATGTTTCTATAAAAATACAGGGAAATTAAATTTTACCAACAGAAAACAGCGCTGTTTCCAGACAAAGGGCCTGTGTCTTAGGCAGCAGTGATAGTTTTTTGGAAACGTTGCTTCTTTCTGTTGGGGATATGCAGTTCTCCCGGGGGTGGACTGACCATTTGAGCACTCGGGCACTGTCCGAGGGCCCGGGATCAGTAGGGGGCCCCGTAAAATGCCCCTGGTACCTTTTTATAGGCTCTTTTGGGTGTGTTTTGAGTGTGGGCAAGGACACAGGGGCCCCATGATCCCCAATTGCCTGGGGGCCCCATGATTTGTCAGTCCGCCCCTGAGTTCTCCTGTCTGTTTATCTGAAAATGGTATGCTGGTAATATCTTGGACTGATCTTTCTAACAACACACAGACAGAGGTCAAAATGTGTTGTTTTTTTTTTAAAGAAGATAGGCAAAAAAATCACCTATTAGTACACCCCCCTACACAAAACACAAAATAGTTAATACAATTTTGAAAATTCTTACCATTGAGGAGAAAAGTCAAATTGAATTTTCATGACCTCATCTCTGTACTTTAAAAAATAACAGCATCTGCTCTGCCAAACAAGAGGTATATCAGCAGGTATACATCATATCCTCTCCTTTCTCAGTAAAATGAAACTACAGTTCCCATCAACCACAGGGAATTGTAGTGAATGTGGGTGGGTACACTAGGCCTGTACATGTTGAATGTGTCTGAGAGAACCTGTCTGCCCACCACTGCAAGTGGGGCTGAATTACATCACTGATTCCTGGAGAAAGAACTACAGAAGGGATGTGCCAAAACCAGTGGCTGGGGGAATAGGAGGCATAGCAGCTACCAGTCTTGCAAAAAAGACAACCAAAGAGAATTAACGGTTTGATTTGAAATGAATAGGCAACATGGTGAAAAATATCAGCCTGCCTCGAAACAGACCTTGTAACTCATTTTTTTTAAAAAAACTATCAGCTGGAAAGCTGTTGTAGATATGACTCAAGATGGTGTTGGACACATGGCTGAACCCTTCTTGTTTTTATTGGAAAAAGACAGGAACACAGAAACAGGAAATGACATCATAACCACATAGTTATACACGGAAGAACACATTACACAAGCATTTCAGCTGACATCACCACCTAGTGGCAGAACTAGTAATCACAGTGTAATATATGAGAAAGGTTGTTGCAACTATGTCTGTATAAACAGCGTGCTAACGCTATCACTGACTGCAAACATATAACAAACTAGATTTAGCATTTGTCTATTGCACCAAAAGCCTGTGTTATTTAAGGCAAAGCTACCGGTTTCCTTTAATTCTTCATCACTCCCCAGTGTAAATTGACCTTTCTTCCACTTCTCCACCATTGATATAGAGCTAGAAGAGGAAGAAAATACAGAGTAATCCCAGGTATAAGCCTTGGTTCACATATATGTGGCCGTGCAGGCCGCGTTTTCCGTGGGCACGAGAGCCCATTCATTTGAATGGACTACCGTGCCCCGTGACATGCAGAGAAGTCCCTGCACTTCTTCTGAAAACGCAGCCAGCACGGGAACCTCGGTTCCGTTTTCCAGTGTGGGTGGCGTGCCATTAGAACTGATGGCACCCACCCACAGGTCCGCATTTCTCTGTGCAGGTGGCACGGCAGCACGGATTTTCATGTGGATCTGCAGCGGCACCACCTGCACAGATGTGAACCTAGCCTTAAGGGTTTAGGCCATTCAGTGATACCACATGTGAAGTTACAGGGTTAGGTAAAAGTGAGAAGTCAGGAATATGTGGACAAAAACATTCTTATTTTAGACCATTCTTGGTAGCAGAAGCCCCAAAAAACAAGTTAATGGAGAAGAATGTGTTTAAAGAATCATGCCTTATGTGGCCAAAAGTTTATTGACATAAAAACTTGCTGTGCTCAACCCAGCCGGACCCAATATCTGCGTGCAATGAGCAGTTCTCCAGTAAAAGTATGACTTATGTATCCATCTGAAGAGCAAATACCGGCACGCATCCTGGGCTTGTAGATCTTTATTAAACACCCAGGTAAAAATCACAGACAGGGGCGGACTGACCATTTGGAAACTCGGGCACTGCCTGAGGGCTCGGGGTCAGTAGGGGGCCCCATGAGATGCCCCTGGTACCTTTTCCATAGGCTTTTTTGAGTTTGGGCAAGGACACAGGGGCCCCATGATCACCTATTGCCTGGGGGCCCCATGAGTTGTCAGTCTGCCCCTGGTCACAGATGCAACAATGCTGACATGTTTCAGCCACAAATGGCCTTACTCATAGCCATAATCATAGGCTATGTGTAAGGTCATTTGTGGCTGAAACATGTCAGCATTGTTGCATCTGTGACTTATACTGGTTTAATGAAGAAGATCTACAAGCCTAGGATGCATGCTGGTATTTACTCTTTAACCACTTCCCAGTGGAGCAGTGCAGGAGTGGGTTGCCGTTCATAAACGGTGCCCACCATTTTAGCCTGTGCGCGCTCCCTGGGAGCGTGTGGCACCGCAATCACACCAATCACTGTACGGGACCTCTGTGTTAGGTTTCCGATCATATGATCACTGATTGGCCAATCAGTGATCACATGAATAGTAGTAAGCAAGATTTCACTTCCTGACATCATTGCTTACTACTAGTGAATTCTGTGAATGATCACAGAGGTCACATGGTACAAGGCTATTCACATCAGCACACAGGAGAAAAGCCTGCTTGCCTTATTATGTGTTTGGCAGATAGGTGGAATGCATAGGTGCAGGATATCCTGGGAGCTTGGGAAGCCATCTTTTAGGAGGTATGAATAATCATGGAAATCTCACAATAATAAGGACTATTGGGAGCTATGAATGGTGCTGCTGCTAGCTGGGAATGAGATTATATGTCATGCAATTTCTTCTCTCACAACACAACAAAGAGTTTATGGAGGGAGGGACTGGGAAAAGGGTCCCTGCATTTTCATGTCTGTGAACAGGTGGGTTTATCCAGTTGATCAGATTGCCATCAACACAGAGAATTTAAAGTTGGACACCAGGAAGAGATAAGAGACACAAATTATTTCAGTTCTGTATTCAATAATACATTATTATAATCATTAAATGTATTTTATTTAAATACAAGCAGTGTAAATACCTAAATTGGATTTGGTATCAGCCCATTTCAGTCCCTGTACAGCAGGACAGAAGTGTAAGAGGAAGAAGCAGTATAAGCAGTGAATCAGTTTATGTGCTGATAGGAAGCATGCTGACAGGAGGAGAAATCAGACTGACAGAGAGGTGAGCTTATCATTGTGTTGTCTCTCTTTTCACTGTCCATCCACAGGCTGGGGGATGGATCTAGGATGACCTGGGCCCAGAGCAAGAAGGTTGGATGATGCTGGCCATGAGACCGAGGACATCTAGTAACAGAAATGTACCGTGAATTTTGCAGCAAAAGCTGTTTTTGTTATTTTTATCTTTTAATGAGATAAGTATTCTATATTGTTATTCTTTATTCTGATTTAAGGCACAATGGAGATTGTTGTCTGACTATCATGCTAACCCTTGAGCTGCAATACTTAGAATTAGTGACCTACAACCAGTATGCAGATAAGGATTGCTTTCCTGATCAGTGAATGCATTGAACCCAAAGGGTCAGCATGACAATCAGGTAGCATTTGCAGGAGATCAGAAACAACGGAAGGATGATAACATATGAGTCTAATGGCAGGCAGTGATGGGTTTAGTTTTTCTATGCTACTATTTAACATTAAGGAATAAAACTCAGTCTGCCAATGCAGCTGGTAAATTTGCTCAGCACTATAAGCCCTTATTTAAACAGAAGGTATTCCCATGTCTCATTCCATCCCAAAAATAAGAGGATTATTCCATATTTCAGAACATTGATTGGAGCCATGCAAATCATTGTTTTTCATCCAGAACTGCTAATGTGTAGTGTCCCCGTAAATGTGATCAGCAATACAATGGTAACAATCACTTTTAGTCTTCTATAATCTAAAATTCAAAAGTAAAAGACAAGTCTTTTCAGACTACCAGGAAATCAGTTCAGTATGGGTAGACAGTTCTATAGTAGACCATAGGAAGTTAGCCTTACCACAACAACCGGTGGGCAAGAAACGAAGTTCTTATAGTTCGAAGGCCTTTCTTAGGCCAGCCATACATGGATTGAATCTCAGCTGGTTCAGGGAGGAATGGCTGAGATTCAATCCATTTATGGGCAGGCTTGTTGTACTGAAGTTGATCCATCAGTCTACTTCAGTACAACCAGGCTGTTGGATTTTTTGCATGCGTTCACTGCCAGCAGCTATCATTGTGCTCTGCCGACAAGAAAGGCTCCCTGCTGGCAGAACACAATAGCACTGACTGTGTTGATGAGGGAATCGAGCGGTTTTCTGTCCTTCCACAGTAAAGGAAATATCACGTTATCTATGACTTGCCTTATTCTGCCACAAATAGAAATCAAAACTTCTTTCCCAGACTACCCAGTAAACCACTCACCAGGGAAAATACTATCATATCTATGAGAGATAACAAGTAACTGGAAGTGTTACACATTATTTATTTTTATGCATTCTCCACACGGAAGAGAAATATATTTGAAAATTATTTGAAAAATATTCTTCTCAAATATATTGACATATATTTGACATGCTACAATTTTGGCCATATTCGATATATTTCAAAATATGTATGGGCGTGGTCTGTCGGATGCTGACGTCAGGACGTTCCCTGCTATTGCCGAAAGTTAGCTGAGCAGACGGAGTGGTGTTTTTCCTCTTTACCTATGCGTGCAATGCCGGTGTCAGCTGGACACCTCACTTGTGAGTGAATTTTATTCTTTAATAAATTAACGCTGGTTAAAACATGCTGAACCATCATATTCTTTTTTGTTTTTGAATGTGGTCCCGAGTTATGGAGCTGTGGTGATTGTCCACTCATGAAGAGTGGCTGCAGAGTATTCCTCCTCATTTCCTGCCTAAGATATAGAAGGGTGTATATCAGCTGGATTCTTATACTACAATATAATACATCGAAAGTCTGGAGTTTGGTGGTGTCTACGCTCCCAGAGCAAAAAACGCTAAGGCTGGTCTATAATTTGATCAGCACTTAGCTCTGGTGAGTGCATTTGATTGATTTGGTGGTGGATTATTCACAAAGTTCATCATATTTGTCACATGGATTTTTTTGGATTTGAATATATTTGATGTATGGACATTATATATTTGTTTAGCGAACTCTTATTTTTTATTTAAATATTTCAAAATATATTTCAATATATACTGCATGTTGAAATGTGTTTTTTTTAAATATTACAAAATATATGAAACATATTTTTTGTAAATATATTCTTCAGATTTTTTTAACATAAAAAAGTAATTTTAACATATATTTTTACATGTATTTGTAAATGCATTCCAAAAATGTAGATTTGTATTTTTAAAGACATACAGTATATTTGAAATGTATTTTTAACATGATATATATATATATATATATATATATATATATATATATATATATATATAAATATATTTTGAAGTATATTGAATATGGCCAGAATTGTAGCATTTCAAATATATGTCAATATATTTGGGAAGGGTATTTTTAAAATATATTTCAAACATATTTTTCTTCCATATGGATCATCTGACATGATTATTATATCTTATGCTAGGTCTCCTTTAACATACAGGCATGCAAACAGGAATGCTCCATAGAAAAAAAATACATTTTAGCTTGCTTAAATTAGATCATTAACACATATTTTGTGACTTGTTGATCCTGAGTTACTCAGTTTTGTAGTCAGCGATCGTGACCAAAGACCAAGCTCTTAGTTTTGAAATAAATGTTGTTGATATGGCACTCAGCCACTAGAGGACAGCAGAGAACAAGTTTTATTGTTTCCTAACTCTAGCTAGAAGCTCCAACATCACAGAATAGTCCAGTGATGGTGAACCTTTAAGAGACCGAGTGCCCAAAGTGCAACCCAAAACCTACCTATTTATCGCCTAGTGCCAACACTGCAATTAAACCTGAATGCCAAGCTGGACCAATGTGTTGCCAATAGGGCTAGGTTCACACATCTGCGTCCTGTAGGCAGACTATTCATTTCAGTGGGCTGCTGTACCCCTAGAAATGCAGTGAAAGAAGTCCCTGACTATTATTTAAACCTGCACCGCACCAAGTTGCATACTGCTGCAGCACAATGCAATTTGGCATTTGCAAAAATGAGCTGCATTTGCTGATGAATGGGTGCATTTAGGAATTGCTAACTTTTCAGGTGGGAGAGGTACCAATGACGTTACCAGTGTGGGCTCAGAAGTGTCTCAGCAAAGTACAGGGGATGGTCGGATTCCAGCAGGGCTGTCATGTGGCACCCCATGTCTGACCGCAGTGATCCCATACACTTTACCGTTCCACCGACCCCAGAATGTCTCTGTCACAGGTCAGACGGAGGGCTGAATATTCAACTTCTCGGCTCCGGTCTTGTATGGGTACACCATAGTCCCAGCACTTTGTCGGGACTGGTGATAGAAGCCAGCCTCGGGCCCCAGCGGGATAACCAGACAGATGGAGGAGGCTGTGGGTGAGGAGGACTTACCAGATGATGAGAAGGATGCAGCCGAGAATGTCACATCCCAGGAACACCAACACTGCAGCTTCACATTGTACTGTCACCGATCACTGAACCATCCTCCCCAGATCAGATGGATGATGATCCCTCTGGTCAGAGCTCCGTCCTCTCCACTCTCTGCTCCCCACTTTCTCCACAGTTCTCAAGCCGGGTAACCTATTGCCTCTCCCTGGAGTAATGCTTGGTCCTATAGAGGCCCTACTCCTTTCCAAGCATGCGCATTGGCCCCTATGTGTGCCATTAGATGCTCGGATGTTAGGGCGACTTGGCTAGAGTGCCGACAGAGAGGGCTCTGCGTGCCCGCTGCCACACAAGTGCCATAGGTTTGGTACCACTGGTATAGGCCAACTTTTTTAACCAGGGTTCCATGGAATACTAGGATTCCTCCAGAAATTACTAGGGGTTCCTTGAGCAGTGGTGGACTAAACTGTTATGGTGCCTGCATAGTTCTATCAGCAAGGCCACTTGGCAAAGCCAAAAGCATGGGAGCATTGGAACTCCCACTTTCTTTTGTTATTTAGGTAACCACTGGTATCAATGATCATGTTAGCTGCCTCTAAAGGAGGGCTTTCTTTCCAGTAACCACCAATGTAAGGAGCATTTTTCCCACTGACCACTTATGTAAGGCCATTCTTTCCACTGACCACCAATGTAAGGTCATTATTTCCAATGACCACCAATATAAGGCCATACTTTCCAATGACCACCAATGTAAGGCCATTCTTTCCAATGACCACCAGTGTAAGGCCATTCTTTCCTCTGAGCACCAGTGTAACCACCGCTCATTAACCACTAATGTGGTGCGGCTTACTTACCACAATTTTAGCAGGGATTCCCTGAGATCTGAATATTATTGCAAGGGTTCCTTTGTAGTAAAAAAGGCTGAGAAAACCTGGTAAAGGCTGCGGCAAGTAAAAGATTCATTACAAGACCGAAAGATAGGAGAACTGGACTGTAGCTTACAGCAGCTTGATAATTTTGGATTATGTATCTTACAAAAATAAAGAACATACACATTAGGTTTGGTTGCTATTAAAAACACTCACTTTTCATAACTTTCTATAACATTGCCATTATTATTATTATTATTATTATTATTATTATTATTATTATACAGGACTTACAGTTGTGTTCAAAATATTAGCAGTGTGTTGAAAAAAGTGAATAAAGCTCAAAATCCTTCTAATAGCTTTTATTTCCATACACACAAATGCATTAGGAACACTACACATTCTATTCCAAATCAAACATGAAGAAAAATATATAAAATTTGTGTTGTTCCTCTAAAAAAATTGAAGAAAAGTGAATATTAGACTGTTCAAAAAATAGCAGTGTTTGTATTCTTCTTTACAAACCAGGGGCAGACTGACAACTCATGGGGCTGCTGGGCAATAGGGGATTATGGGGCCCCTGTGTCCTTGCCCAAACTCAAAAAAGCCTATGAAAAAGGTACCGGGGGCATCTCATGGGGCCCCCTACTGACCCCGGGCCCTCGGGCAGTGCCCGAGTTTCCAAATGGTCAGTCCGCCCCTGTTACAAACTCAAACATTCACTATATAAACTGAAAAATGTTTGAAGATTTTGCTTTCCTTTGAATCACTTAATTAATATTTAGTTGTAGTCGCACTGTTTCTGAGAACTGCTGTACATCTGTGTTGCATGGAGTCACCCAACTTCTGGCACCTGTGAACAGGTATTCCAGCCCAGGATGATTGGACTACATTCCACAGTTCTTCTCTATTTCTTGGTTTTGCCTCAGAAACTGCATTTTTGATGTCACCCCACAAGTTTTCTATTGGATTAAGATCCGGGGATTGGGCTGGCCACTCCATAACGTCAATCTTGTTGGTCTGGAACCAAGATGTTGCACGTTTACTGGTGTGTTTGGGGTCGTTGTCTTGTTGGAACCCCCATTTCAAGGGCATTTCCTCTTCAGCATAAGGCAGCATGACCTCTTCAAGTATTCTGATGTATTCAAACTGATCCATGATCCCTGGTATGATATAAATAGGCCCAACACCGTAGTATGAGAAACATCCCCATATTATGATGCTTGCACCACCATGCTTCACTGTCTTCACAGTGTACTGTGGCTTGAATTCAGTGTTTGGGGGTCGTCTGACAAACTGTCTCCGGCCACTAGACCCAAAAAGAACAATCTTACTTTCATCAGTCCACAAAATGTTGCACCATTTCTCTTTAGGCCAGTCAATGTGCTCTTTGGCAAATTGTAACCTCTTCAGCACAGGTCTTTCTTTCAACAGTGGGACTTTGCGGGGGCTTCTTGCAGATAGCTTGGCTTCACATAGGCGTCTTCTAATTGTAACAGTACTCACAGGGAACTTTACACCTTCTTTCATCTTCCTGGAGCTGATTGTTGGCTGAGTCCTTGCCATTTTGGCTATTCTTCTATCCATTTGAATGGTAGTTTTTCGCTTTCTTCCACGTCTTTCAGGTTTTGGTTGCCATTTTAAATAATTTGCGATCATTTTAGCTGAGCAGCCGATCATTTTCTGCACTTCTTTATATGTTTTCCCCTCTCCAATCAACTTTTTAATCAAGATACGCTGTTCTTCTAAACAATGTCTGGAACGACCCATTTTCCTCATCATTTCAGAGAGAAATTCACTGTAACCAGCATGTACAACATTTGCTGCCTTCCTTCCTTAAATAAGGGCAATAATTGTCACCTGTTTTTCAAAGAATGAATGACCTCACTAATAGAACTCCACACTGCTATTATTTTGAACATGCCACTTTCAATTAGTGATTCAATTACACAGAATCAGCAGCATGCATGTCATGACTGTTGGGTCTGTTGGATTTCTATTACTCTACTACACCTGCTAGTAAATTATTTGCCATGTAGAAATATAATTTCTACCAAAAACAGTGATTGATCAGGTTAGTGATGTCTGACTGCTATTATTTTGAACACAACTGTATATAGTGTCGGCAGTTTGCTCAGTGCTTTACATTATGGAGGGAGACAGTACAGTAACAATGCAGTTCAATACAAGAGGGATTAGAGGGCCCTGCCATCATGTAATCAATCAGATATGTATGAAGTTCTCTCTGCACCACTTTGTCATAAGAGCCAAAATCCAGTGTAGTGGAGTTGACTTATTTGAAATGGTCCATAATATTTTATACAAGCACCTCTATGCAGTGCCATTAAACCTTTTGTGACCAGAGGTCATTGAAGCCTTGATGACTGGATCAAATGTAGCCATGTCAGTATGCATTGGTTAACTTGACACCTGTATGGCTAAATTATTGTTACATTCTTTTAAGGACATATAAAGCTATTTGGCACACTGTTTTAATAGGATCTCTGCTCCATTTTTTTTATTGTAGACTGATATAAAACCTGTCTTATCTTATGTAACTTAACTTTGTTTGTCTGAGGATGACTCTAGGTGCTAGGCATCAGAAATTAAAAACCCCTTGAAGACTAACAGTTGCTGACCTATCAACTCCCTGACCTCAGGCTGTCTCCCAGCTGTTCAGTGTGGAAAAGTGTATCAAATAACAGAACATGTAAAGATGGATCAATATTTGTCTGGTTCAGCAGAGACCGGCCAATGTTTGATCCATGTGTGGCCACTCCAGTTGAACAGAAGTCGATCTACGAATTGACACCTGTTCAACATCCTTGTCAGATAAAAGCTACTGGATCAGCAGCTGCAGAGCTGATCTGTGTATTCTGACAGCAGGAGAGTCTCCTCCGCTGGCTGAACAAAAAAAACTGACCCATGTATGACTAGCTTTAATTGTCTTAGGGCTTATTTACTCGTGTGGCATGGACTGCCATGCCTCTGAAAAGCGATCGTCTATTGGTTTGCTGTTCAGAGTCATGTTGCGAATGTACAATATACTGTACATGTACAATGCTGCATAAATTGATGGCGCTATATAAGTACCTGTAATAAATAAATGAATAATGTGACATGCAGTAGGTGCAGGGGTCAGGGGATATGAAATCCCTGCTGTTCTCCCTCTTCTCTCTGCTGGGCTTCCAAGTCACATCAGAGTGAATCTGATTGGTTAGTGCCAGCACACGCCGGCGACGTTCTAAACCAGTGGTTCTTAACCTTGTTGGAGGTACTGAACCCCACCAGTTTCATATGCGCATTCACCGAACCCTTCTTAATTGGAAAAATAAAATATGATTTTTCAAATTCAAAACATAGGTATATATTTAGGTATATATTTATACATAGGTGCACAAAATGAACAAAACCATTAAGAACAAAGAACAAAACCATTAAAACATGATTTTCACACAAAAACAAAAACATAATAATGAATATTTACTGCACGAATCATATGAGTCGGGTGTGGGTCTTCACCTCCACCGAACCAGAGAGACTGACTCACCGAACCCCTGGGGTTCGATCGGACCCAGATTAAGAACCACTGTTCTAAACTGTCCCAGAATGTAAGGCATGTTAATGCTTTAAGTTGGCCATACATAATTTTTTTTTCCTTCAACCACTGGGCTGAACAAAATTCTGCTAGTTCCCGCTGAACCTGACAAATTTCAATCAGTGTATGGCGAGCTTTAGCTGTGTTATCTGATATTGATGCTGCCAACTTGTGAGAGAACTCCATTGAAAATAAATTATTTTGTTATTTAGGGCTCATTTATGCTGAGCTGTAACAATAATTTTTTTAATGTGCCATTTAAACACCATAATGCTGCCTTGAGGTGGGTTGCGGTTTGTTGCATAAAAATGCAGACGAAAAGCACTGCACCCTACTATATGTCACTGCAGCAGTGCTTAGAGTTGAATGACAGGTCTATTTGTGATGCTACAAATAAAGAATAAAGTTAAAAAAAAAGATAAAGTAAACAATGTAACATCACATTGCACCGCCCCTCACTGCCCCTACACATCGTACACCAGTGCGCACACCCGTTTTTAGTGCGTTATAAATTTGTGCTGTAAAACATGGATGGCAAGTCTTTATTAGATACTGAAAAGAAACATTAGATAAATAAATAAGTCAGACTGTAGTCTTCTGGAGAAAATTCTATTTTGATTCTCAGTTTTGCTGTTAGTTCCTTCATCTTGTACACGTATTGAATTTTCTGTTTTATAACGGACTTTTCAGAAAGGATAGTGTTTTTCCAATAACTTACGATCAGACATCTGGCAGCTGTTAAGAAATGACTTAACAGGCTCTGTGAAGGAGTTGTAAGCCCCTTGATGGGTTTACTGAGGATGTAAACAAATGGGTCCATGGGGATGGGCATTTCTGTGCAATCCATTATTAATTATTGCGTTTGGGTCCAAAATACTTGTGCCACCCGTAAGGACTAAAAGATTTAGTTGTCTGGGCTACAGTTCCTCCACCGCAAGGAGGAACAAGTATATATTCTTTTAAGAGGTTCTGAAGTTTTTGTACCATGAAAAGAGTTTTCTTTAATTAAAACGTAGTTAACAGTTGTGCATACTGAAGCCTTTGTTTGCATCAGTCCACAATTTGAGGAACCGTAGAAATTCAAGGACTCTAGAAATTGACTTCAGATAGAAGTTGTATACATTCTAGGATTAAAAGTGCAATTATTGCAAATAAATTTACCTAAAACAAAGAACAAAACTGTAATATATTTCAGTTTATCAGTCCTCAGTTGTGCTGGCTGCATAATTTGCATAATTTGCAGGCTTTTTACCTTTATTTTACTTGTTCATTAGCTTTTATTGAGTTTTCAGGTAACTTACAGAGTGACAGCAGAGATTCATAGTGATGTGAAAAGGTCTTCATTAGCTGCTAACAATGGATAAGGCTGAATTAGAAAGTCCATTTACAGTTGCAAGAAAAAGTATGTGAACCCTTTGGGATTACATGGCGTTTTGCATGAATTGGGCATAAAATGTGCTCTGAACGTCATCTAAGTCACAACAATAGAAGAACACAGTCTGCTGAACATAATACTACACAAACATTATATGTTGCCATGGTTTAATTGCACATAACATGTAAACATTCACAGTGCAGGGAGGAAAAAGTATGTGAGGCCCTAGCTTAATGACTTCTCCCAGAGCTAATTGGAGCCAGGAGTGAGCCAACCTTGACTCCAATCAGTGTGATGATATTGGATGTGTTGCTGACAGCTGTCCTGCCCTTAAAAAACACACACCTGTTTTGGGTTTACTGGTTTCAAGAAGCACTGTCTGATGTGAACCATGCCTCGCAGAAAAGATCTCTCAAAAGACCTACGATCAAGAATTGTTGACTTATTAAAAAGAATATTGCAGCACGTTTGAAGTTTGCAAAAGAGCACCTGGATGTTCCACAGTACTATTGGCAAAATATACTGTGGACAGATGAAACCAAGATTGAGGTGTTTGGGAAGAACACACAACACTATGTGTGGAGAAAAAAGGCACAGCACACCAACATCAAAACCTCATCCCCACTGTAAAACATGGCGGAGGGAGCATCATGGTTTGGGGCTGCTTTGCTGCCTCAGGGCCTGGACGGATTGTTGTCATTGATGGGAAAATGAATTCCAGAGTTTATCAAGACATTTTGCAGGAAAACATACGACCATCTGTCCGCCAACTGAAGCTCCACAGAGGATGGGTGATGCAACAGGACAATGACCCAAAGCATACAAGTAATTCAACAAAACAATGGCTGCAACAGCACAGAATACGCCTTCTGGAGTGGCCCAGTCAGAGTCCTGACCTCAACCCGATTGAAATGCTGTGGCATGACCTTAAGAGAGCGATTCACACCAGACATCCCAAGAATATTGCTACACTGAAACAGTTTTGTGAAGAGGAGTGGTCCAAAATGACTCCAGATCGTTGTGCAGGTCTGATCTGCAACTACAGGAAACGTTTGGTTGAGGTTATTGCTGCCAAAGGAGGGTCAACCAGTTATTAAGTCCAAAGGTTCACATACTTTTTCCTCCCTGCACTGTGAATGTTTACATGTTATGTGCAATTAAACCATAGCAACATCTAATGTTTGTGTAGTATTATGTTCAGCAGACTGTGTTCTTCTATTGTTGTGACTTAGATGACGTTCAGAGCACATTTTATGCCCAATTCATGCAAAACTCCACATAATTTTAAGGGGTTCACATACTTTTTCTTGCAACTGTAGATACATCTATAGTGGGTAATGCACAAGAATGCAAAAGAGTCATCAGATTGAACCACAAGTGGGATGGTCCAAAAACATATGCATCTTAGATGTGTGTGGTGTTTGAAGTTTGAAGAATTTAGTGAGAGAAATAGAGACAGATAGAGAATTGGGAGGATAAAAGAAACAGGAGAGACAGAGAGGGAAAAGGCGAGAAGGGGGTAGGGCCCATGGGGGGGGGGGGGTCCGGGGAGTCAGCTTGGGGGGTACAAGAGTTGCCAAAAACCGTAGTTGTAAAGATTGTGTTTTCGCAAATCTAGCAGCCTGTGGTCAAAATCTCTCATGAAGAATGTTGAAATCCAGGGATCCCAGATCGGTCAGAATTTAGGCATTGCATTTTGTAGCTGGGCCATCACTGTTTCATAAACTAGTACCCAGTGCATTTTGGGATTAACCTCCCAAATAGGAATACATGGTGATAGCCAGACTGGTGCCAGGACTTGTTTAGCAGCCGTTAGAATGTGAGTCATAAGGTGAAAGGGCTTTAAAAATAGGTGGCCGGGGGAGGGATCAGAGAAAGCAAAGCAAAATCACATCCACAAAAAAATAAGAAGGAAATAAATGCAATGGTACACAATTAAGAGGCATGTACACAAACGATAGAAGCTTAGCTATCAAAATGGAGGAACTGGAGCTGCTGATACACGAGGAAGATTTTGACTAACTTGGTTTGATATCTCACATGATTAGAGGGCATCTATCCCGGGGTATTCCCACGGAGGGACAGGGAGGGGTTTGCCTGTATATCAAAAATTATTTGCTTGTAAACATCAAGGACAACATTGCAAATGGGATTCAGGGTGAGGTGAAATCCTTGTGGGAGGAACTCCAAAGGGTGGAGACATTTGGGAAAGCAAAAAAGGGGATATGCTACAGGCCCCCTAACCTGAAGGATGAGGAGGAGTTGGATCTTCTGTCACAGGTATAAATGAATCTACTATCTACAGAACCTCAAGGTCTTTAATATTAGTAATTCTGGAGTCCCTAATCATATCTAATCTATAACTATATCTCCAAATACAAAACAGATTAGTTATGGACTCAACCAGAATGTGTGGGTAGGCTCACCTCTGAGGCAGCCGGGTTCCTCGGCGAAACTGGTCAGGATGGCTTTCTTTATTTTCCATGACCTCTTAACATGATGATTCATTGATGCCAATGGTTGATAAGTTATATATATATTTACCTCATCACAGTATTGTTTTTACCACCTCAACCTTTATCACTTTGGAAGGATCTTGGCCATTGAACTATGGACTGTTCTTTCTGTTTTGGAGCCTATACCTACGTAGGATAATCCAGCTTGGAGGAAGCATTACCAGATCATCTAAAACGCATTGATGTATGAGGGAGGTCAGCTATGTCTATTACACTAGTCCTCCCCTGAGCAAAGCCCATATAGTACACATAGCAGAGGAGAGTAAAAAGATCCCCAAA
This sequence comes from Staurois parvus, assembly GCF_062004578.1. NCBI lineage: Eukaryota > Metazoa > Chordata > Amphibia > Anura > Ranidae > Staurois > Staurois parvus. The sequence continues at coordinate 143,160 of NW_028318179.1, read as the reverse complement.
AATGTTTTCAAATATATTAATAGTAAAAAAGTGAGATCTGAACATATTGTTCCTCTAAAGCAGTGGTTCTCAACCTTTCTAATGCCGCGACCCCTTAATACAGTTCCTCATGTTGTGGTGACCCCCAACCATAAAATTATTTTCGTTGCTACTTCATAACTGTAATTTTGCAGTGGGAGGAGTAGTGCCCCATCACTGATGTCAGTGGGATGAATAGTGCCCCATCGTTGGTATCAGTGGGAGGAATAGTGCCCCATCACTGGTGTCAGTGGGAGGAATAGTGCCCCATCACTGGTGTCAGTGGGAGGAATAGTACCCAATCACTGGTGTCAGTGGGAGGAATAGTGCCCCATCACTGGTGTCAGTGGGAGGAATAGTGCCCCATCACTGGTGTCAGTGGGAGGAATAGTGCCCCATCGTTGGTATCAGTGGGAGGAATAGTGCCCCATCGTTGGTGTCAGTGGGAGGAATAGTGCCCCATCCTTGGTGTCAGTGGGAGGAATAGTGCCCCATCGTTGGTATCAGTGGGAGGAATAGTGCCCCATCGTTGGTATCAGTGGGAGGAATAGTGCCCCATCGTTGGTGTCAGTGGGAGGAATAGTGCCCCATCATTGGTGTCAGTGGGAGGAATAGTGCCCCATCATTGGTGTCAGTGGGAGGAATAGTGCCCCATCATTGGTGTCAGTGGGAGGAATAGTGCCCCATCATTGCTGTCAGTGGGAGGAATAGTGCCCCATCATTGGTGTCAGTGGGGGGAGTAGTGCCCCATCATTGGTGTCAGTGGGGGGAGTAGTGCCCCATCACTGGTGTCAGTGGGGGGAGTAGTGCCCCATCACTGGTGTCAGTGGGAGGAGTAGTGCCCCATCATTGGTGTCGGTGGGAGGAGTAGTGCCCCATCATTGGTGTCAGTGGGGGGAGTAGTGCCCCATCATTGGTGTCAGTGGGGGGAGTAGTGCCCCATCATTGGTGTCAGTGGGAGGAATAGTGCTCCATCACTGGTGTCAGTGGGAGTAGTGCCCCATCACTGGTGTCAGTGGGAGGAATAGTGCCACATCATTGGTGTCAGTGGGAGGAATAGTGCCCCATCATTGGTGTCAGTGGGAGGAATAGTGTCCCATCATTGGTGTCAGTGGGAGGAATAGAGCCCCATCATTGATGTCAGTGTGGTGGAGGGGAGAATAGTGCCCCATCATTGGGGTCGGGGGGGGGGGGAAATAGTGTCCCATCGTTGGTGTCAGTGGGGGGAGGAATAGTGCCCCATCATTGGTGTCAGTGGGAGGAATAGTGCCCCATCATTGATGTCAGTGTGGTGGAGGGGAGAATAGTGCCCCATCATTGGGGTCAGGGGGGGGGGAAATAGTGTCCCATCGTTGGTGTCAGTAGGGGGAGGAATAGTGCCCCATCATTGGTGTCAGTGGGAGGAATAGTGCCCCATCATTGATGTCAGTGTGGTGGAGGGGAGAATAGTGCCCCATCATTGGGGTCAGGGGGGGGGGAAATAGTGTCCCATCGTTGGTGTCAGTGGGGGGGGAAATAGTGTCCCATCGTTGGTGTCAGTGGGGGGAGGAATTGTGCCCCATTGTTGGTGTCAGTGGGGCGAGGAATAGTGCCCCATCGTTGGTGTCAGTGGGGGGAGGAATAGTGCCCCATCGTTGGTGTCAGTGGGGGGAGGAATAGTGCCCCATCGTTGGTATTAGTGACAGCCTGGGCTCGCTCTCTCACTTACCTGTCAGCTGTCTTCCTTCTCTGGCCGCTCTCCTCTTCACTCGCTCCGGCAGCTCCCTCGATCTTCTTTGATGTACGCGCGCTGCCGCTCGGCTCCTCCTCTCCAAGCTCCACCTCCTCGCCGGTGATTGGCCGCCTGTGTGCCTCTCCTGAGCTACAGTTCCGGTGGCCAATCAGCGGCGAGGAGGCGGAGCTGCTGAGCGATCCCGGAGGTGTGGCCAGGTGACAGGAGCAGCGTATTATCCCGCCCACACATCACCGGAGAGAGGAGCGGTGTCTCGGTTCCTAAGACCATCGGAAATATGTGTTTTCCGATGGTCTTAGGCGACCCCTGGGAAATGGTCGTTTGACCCCCAAAGGGGTCGCGACCCCCAGGTTGAGAACCGCTGCTCTAAAGGATAATGAAGGAAATCTGGTTACAAATGACAAGGAGAAGGCAACTGTATTAAATACATTCCTCCCCTCAATTTTTACTAAGGAAAAGGAGGGGTATAGTAATCAGGACTGTATCATTAGTAACACATCACAGAATGTATCCTTGTGGCTAACAAAAGACTAGAAAATCTCAACACAAATAAATTACTAGGACCAGAGACACCCAAGAGTCCTCAAAGAAGTCAGGTTATAGCCAGACCATTATACCTAATTTTTATGGACAGCATACTGACAGGAATAGTACAGACTGATTGGCGAAGGGCCAATGTATTATCATTATTCAAAAAAGGGCAGAGACATATACCTGGCAACTACAGATCAGTCAGTCTAACATCAATAGTATGTAAACTATTGGAGGGGATGATAAGAGATATAATATCCAAGAATTCACTGAAGAAAACAGTATAATTAGTGGTAATCAGCATAGATTTATGAAAGGTAATTCTTGCCAAACCAATCCTGTTAACATTCTATGAGGAAGTGAGCAGCCATCTAGATAAAGGAAGGGCATTAGATGTGGTGCGCCTAGATTTTGCAAAAGCAGTTCCACATAAATGTTTAATTTACAAACTAGAATCTATAGGCATGGACAACAGGGTTTGTTCATGGATGGAAAATTGGTTACAGGGACGCGTCCAACAGGTGATAATAAATAGCGAGTACTCAGACTGGACTGAAATGGTAAGTGGGGTACCACGAGGCTCTGTCCTGGGGCCAATTCTGCTTAACTGTTTCATAAATGATATAGAAGTCGGTAAAAAGAGCTCAATCTCAGTATTTTCTGATGGTACAAAGCTAAATAGGGCAATCATTTCATAACACGATAAAGAAACCTCAATGAAATAATGGGACGGGCAAATACATGGCAAATTAAGTTTAATGTTGAAAAATGTAAAGTAATGCACTTGTGGGCTAAAAATATAAATGCAAATTATTCGATAGGGGGAGAACCTCTGGGGGAATCCAGGATGGAAAAAGATCTGGGATGACAGGCTCGGCAATGGCATGCAATGCCAAGTTGCAGCAAAGCAAAGCTACTAAAATATTAGAGTGCATTAAAAAGAGAATTTACTCAAGAGATAAAACTATAATCCTGTCACTTTACAAAACTCTGGTTCAGCCGCATCTGGAGTATGATGTCAAGTTCTGGTCACCAATCCTCAGGATGGAGGTGCAGGAACCGGAGAGCCCAGAGAAGTTAATAAGGGGACTGTAGGACCTCAGTTATAAGGAACGATTACAAACTTATTCTCCCTGGAGAAGAGACGCTCGAGAGAGAGGATATGATAGCGATATACAAGTATCTTAATAGTGATTCTAGTATAGAGAATAAACTGTTCAGTCTCACATAATAAGACATGGGCCCACTCGATGAGATTGGAAGAAAAACGGTTTAACTTTAAACTGTGTATCGGGTTTTTCACTATCAGGGCGGTAAGGATGTGGAACTCACTTCCACAATTGGGTTGCTCTCAGGAGCTCAGTGAACTCAATGTGGTACCGTGGTAGGTACCATCTGTGCAAAAGTCCATCTGTGAAATTTTCTTGCTACTAAATATTCCACGGTCAACTGTTAGTAGTATTATAACAAAGTGGAAGCAACTGGGAACAACAGCAATTTAGCCACGAATTGGTAGGCTACGTAAAATGACAGTGCGGGGTCAGCACATGATGAAGTCACCAACTGTCTGCAGAGTCAATAGCTAAAGACCTCCAAACTTCATGTGGCAGCTGCATTCAAGCCTTACATCACCAAGTGCAATCCAAAGCTTTGGATGCAGTGGTGTAAAGCTTGCCACCACTGGACTCTAGAGCAGTGGAGACTTGTTCTCTGGAGTGACGAATCACGCTTCTCTGTCTGGCAGTCCGATGGACATGTCTGGGTTTAGTGGTTGACAGGAGAACGGTACTTGCCTGACTGCATTGAGCCAAGTGGAAAGTTTGGTGGAGGCGGGATTATGGTGTGGGGTTGTTTTTCAGGGGTTGGGCTTGGCCCCCTAGTTCCAGTGAAGGGAACTCTTAAAGCATACACATACCAAGACATTTTGGACAATTTCATGCTCCCAACTTTGTGGGAAGATTTTGGGGATGGCCTCTTCCTGTTCCAACATGACTGTGCACCAGTGCACAAAGCAGGGTCCATAAGGACATGGATGAGCGAGTTTGGGGTGGAGGAACTTGACTGGCCTGCACAGAGTCCTGGCATCAAGCTGATAGAACACCTTTGGGATGAATTAGAGCGGAGACTGCGAGCCAGGCCTTCTTGTCCAACATCAGTGCCTGACCTCACAAATGTGCTTCTGGAAGAATGGTCAAACCTTCCCATAGACACCCTCCTAAGCCTTGTGGACGGCCTTCCCAGAAGAGTTGAAGCTGTTATAGCTGCAAAGGGCGGGGCCAACTCAATATTGAACCCTACGGACTAAGACTGGGATGCCATTAAAGCTTATGTGCGTGTAAAGGCAGGCCGACCAATACTTTAGGCAATATAGTGTATGTAACTTATGAAATTGCAATCTAGAGAGTCCCTCAGGTTTGCAATTTAAAAGGGCCTCAGGGGATCTAATGTAGGACTAAGGGGCACTAAGAATTTGGCGCACTTGCTGCCAACATTTTTTGCCTATCAGGCAGGACCACCAAAATATGGAAAAATGTTACAGGTTCAAGGCAGCCCCGAAAACAATGCGCAGAGGTGTCAGCTGAGGTGTGCTCCAGTCTTCTTGGAACTTTTTGAGCTTTATTTCTACCTGGTGACCAGTAAAACACTTCCTTTCCTAGGGTGACAACATGTACTGTATTTAAGAGTAGTATTCTTATCATTACAATGGTAAGTGTTTTAGGACTACAGAACAATTTCTTCTATCTGTAACTGCATAACATATGGGAGGAGGTGTTTTGTAATCTGCAGAAGAGCACTATACAGTTGAGAACATTGTTTGATATTTCAGTTCAGTGCACAGAAAGTTGCATGGACACTAGTTTTCTGGTAACAACTACAAACCACCTTCTTCCCTGTTCATCTCCATACCATATAGGAGGCAGTGTTTTGTAGTCTGCAGACAAGAACTGGAAAGGCTGATAACATTGTGGAACCTAAGGGGTTAATGCTCTGTATTGCGTAAAAACGCTGTTTGATCCTTACTTCTCTGATCCTCCCCTTCTTCCATTGTCCCCCTCTTACCTTCTGATAAGACATATCGTGTGCAGCCACTCTGCACATGCTTTGTTTGGTGTGTTTTGCTAGAGAAGCTTTTTTTTTTCTTGGGTGAGTGCATGTGAACAGCACAGAGCCAATCAGCCTATCCAGACAGAGGTCAGGGGTTCTGCATCCTCCTACTGCAGAATGAAAACTCCTACAAGCTTTAACCAGTGCTACGGTGAACACTGATAGAAGTCACAAGAATGCTCCAACTGCTGGTGAGAAAAGGTATTTAGAAGTTTATATTTACTATAATAATTGCATTTCCATGTACTGTGTACTATGGAGACCAGATATAGTGAATGCAGGGTACTGGAAGACCAGATATAGTGAATTCGGGGCCCTGGGAGACCAGATATAGTGAATGCAGGGTCCGGGGAGACCAGATATAGTGAATGCAGGGTCCGGGGAGACCAGATATAGTGAATGCAGGGTCCGGGGAGACCAGATATAGTGAATGCAGGGCCCTGGGAGACCAGATATAGTGAATGCAGGGTCCGGGGAGAGCAGATATAGTGAATGCAGGGTCCGGGGAGACCGGATATAGTGAATGCAGGGTCCGGGGAGACCAGATATAGTGAATTCAGGGTCCGGGGAGACCAGATATAGTGAATGCAGGGCCCTGGGAGACCAGATATAGTGAATGCAGGGTCCGGGGAGACCAGATATAGTGAATGCAGGGTCCTGGGTTTAGTAACACTTTAAAGGCAACTAAAGCTGGGTATACATTAGGTAGAATTTTTGTTCAACATTTTTCGCTGTAAGAATTGTATTTGTTCACTTGTCTAATCATTAGTCAAATCAACATTTGTTTTTGACCGCAATGATGAGAACATTTGAAGGAGCATGTTGGAAGATGTTTCTTGAATGTATGAATTTCTAACAGTGTATGTGGTTTCCATTCCATAACTGAATATTAAAAGCAAACAAAATTTTGAACTACTTTCAAATGGCATTCAAATGTAGTGAAATGCATTAAAATGTGAGAATTTTCATATGATTTCCATTTGAAATTCTACTAGTGTATACCCAGCTTCCACATCTAAGGACTGTAAGTTGCAATCTATTATGTTTGTGTTCTTGCGTTTAGATATTCTTAGTGTTCTTGTATTAAAGCAGGCCATACATACAATTTTCTTTCCTTCCACCATGGGTTGTAGGAAAGAAAATTGCTTGATTCCCCCATCTAAACTGACTGAATCCCTCCTGCAGCGTTAGTTTGTTCTGCTGCTGGGGAGCCTTCCCTGCCAGCAGAACACAATGATCACTACCAGTGGCTATAGCCACTGGTATTGATAAAAAAAAAAAAAAGTTGACTGGTTGGTTGTACTGAAGTCGATCGTACGTTGATGGTGGAGTATGCACAGTACTTTGATCCTTGTGGATTTTGTGCATAGCTGATGGAAGGAATGGGCTTGCTTGCTTCCATCCATCCACAAGTTCAGGAACTTCCCAAGAGCTGCAAGTCTGGAGCATTGCTTGGAAATATCTGGCTACCATTACACCTCAGTAGGTGGGTCAGCTTTCTTCTGTTTGTCATATAGCCAGACTGAGTGGTGAAAGACTGATCTGTTTTGAGAATGCATTCATGTAGAGTCAATAATACAAAGTAACTCAAGCCAACAAATATGTACATTGGTGAGCTGCTCAGAATATGCCAAAGTCAGAAAATCTACTTTATCTCTAATCACTTTGTGATTACAGATAGACCACCTATACTACCTATTTTTGACAGATTCTTTAGGTCTTTCACAGTGTTTAAGGCAGACCTGAAGCCTCTTGTTACATGATTCCATTCAGTACCACGTCTTGTCTGAGAGTACAGTAGTTGCTCCCAGTGAATGCACTGGCCTGCTTTTCTGCAGATTTAGGACCTTTAAGAAGTTGAGCCTGACCTTGACCCCTCCAGTCTTTTGCCTTCCTATAAGTCCCCTAATGAGACTGGGAGCCTTACTGACTGGTAAAGTGACAGGGCCAAACTCAACACTTACAGAAGTCAAGATCGGTATATGACTTAAAGAAGAATTCCAGGTATGGATATTTTATAAATGTTTAAATTGGATCAGCTTGGATCAATTTAACTATGTATATAGCAAAGCTGGCCATGCCCCCTGGAAGCTGGAAATTAATGAAGTAGGCACAACTCTAGGCACTGCTACTCCAGTGATCTCCATTTGGTTCTGGGTCCTGTGCCAAGTGGCTGCTCTACTGCATTCTGAACACAGGAAGTCGGCATCTCGGCACAGACACCATTCAGAGAACGTTTTGCATTTTCTGAATGAATGTACAATGTTCCCTGATTGGACAAGGTAGAAAGGCAGGGCGGTGACACCGGTGCTGAGTGGTCAACCTCTTGTGTTCAGATGGAATCAGGCTGTCCAGCACGGGGACCTGAAAGCAAGTGGAGATCACTGGAGTAGCGTTGTCTACTTCAGTGATTTCCAGCTTCCAGGGGTATCAGCCAGTTATGGTATATACTGTACATAAATGAAATAACTAGTCAGCACACATCAAAATAAAAATAAACATAACACACAATACCCCTTGTCGACAAAGTCCGGAAGTGATGAAACGCGCCCAGGGCACGTGACGTATTGACGTTCCCAATGGTGCCGTGGCGGCCATTTTGGATTCTGGAGCGCTTGTGTTTTGGCGTTCCTGGGACTCGCGGTGTACTCCTGGCGCTCTTCCACAGCCGAATTGACAGTGTTGGGAAGGATTGTGGCGGTTTAACTCCCTTGTGATCGGGAGACTATTTGATGCCACAATGTGGCTGTGTACTTGTCGTCAGGACCTGGAAGCCGTTTTTACCAGTTTTTAATGTAAGTGGCTACAATAAAATTTATATGCTATTTTGATTCATATACTGATCCCTGGTCTGTTTGTGAGGTCTAAAGAAAGTGGCTGAACAAGAGGATGCCAGTTTGAGGATATTCCATGCCTATTTTTTGATCACATGCTGATATTACTGAATTTAGAGTATATGAAGAACATCTGAGATTTATCTTCATTTCGGAGTAGTGAGCACCTATTCATCAAGATTTGGATATAACTTTGGACATTTTATTTTGGTTTTTGTTTGAGATTTTGGACACTTTGCTTTTGGGGCTTTGAGTGTATTTAAGTCGGTTGATATAATATATACTGTAGATAGTTACAGTAGTCCAAGCTGGAAAAATTTTACCATTTATAAAATATCGATACCTGGAATTCTTTAATCCAAAAAAAAGCCAGCATAGGCATTCAATGTTTTGTTTTGTTTTTTTTTTAATACAAAATAATGTTAAATCTGAAGGCTCCATAGTTTCTGCACTAATACTTGTTGACTTCACAAAATTAGGTAGCACGTGGCACTACCAGTGTGGTACAAGTCTCTATACCAGGGGTTCTTAGAGGAATCTGTAATCCATGTGGCTATATTAGCCAAATGATGAGGATATAAAACTGGAACTATAAATAATTACAAAAATTAAATTTATATATATACAGGATTCCCTGCATTTGAACCTCAAATCAAAGTGGATAAATTGAAATGTGTGCGATAACATGCAATTAATGTTGTCAGTATCTGCACCTCGATAATCTGACTGCACAAAAATAGCAGCAGAAATTTCACTAGTTATTGTTAGCTTTTGTATTTTTTTTTTGTAAACGAATATGATAAAATCTGTATTATTTTACTTCAACTATGCTGTTCCTAGCTATACATATGTAAACTCAAGACATACAGGTACCCCATAGGACTTATAATGATGATGATTTTGACAGTGTAGCAAAAGGGGTATGGATACATATTGAGCAATCCATTGGGGGCCTGTAATCATAAAAATGTTAAGACCGCCTTGTCTTTGTAATGACATGCTATGCCTTGATTTAAACTGTAACTATCACTATAGGTCAGTTAAAACTAAATTCCATTCTTCTTGAATAGACAACCACTGGTATAACAGCCCACCAGTGGTTGAGGCTTGTATTGTGTCAGTGCTGCCTGTAAAGTTGGGAGCCAGTTGTCACAACTAGGTGGTCATTTTCCTCCCATCTATGCTCATATGTAGTTAATGAGGCACACATACAGCCATCGCAGGTGATGTGTGCCACCATACTTGACCCTTCTCCTTGAGTCCAGTTATAACAATGAATTTGTCTTGTGTAGCTGACATTACAGGTATGAAAATACAGTTTTCTGCCAAATGAGACATTTGGCTTAAAAAATAAAAAGCTGTATGGACAAAGGTTGGAGAGGATTTAATGCCATGTTAGCTTTATCTCACAGTTCAGCTTTATTCAAAAACTGCCACTTCAGTTTTTGGCAGCTGTTTGTACATCTCTCAGTGGCATGAGCTTCAAGATTTCTGCAATTGAGTTTCCAGCTTTACCTACAGTGCCTTGAAAAAGTATTCATACCCCTTGAAATTTTCCACATTTTGTCATGTTACAGCCAAAAATGTAAATGTATTTTATGTGATAGACCAACACAAAGTGGCACATAATTGTGAAGTGGAAGGAAAATGATAAATGGTTTTTAAACTTTTTTGCAAATAAAAAAGAAAAGTATGGTGTGCATTTCAGCCACCATCACTCTGATACCACTAACAAAGTGGAACCAATTGGCAGAAGTCACCTAATTAGTAAATAGAGTCAACCTGTTTGTAATTTAATCTCAGTATAAATCCAGCTGTTATGTGAAGCCCTGAGAGTTTTTTTAGAGAACAGCATCATGAAGGCCAAGGAACACACCAGACAGATCAGGGATAACATTGTGGGGAGCTTTAAAGCAGGGTTAGGTTATAAAAAAAAAATTCCAAGTTTTGAACATCTCATGGAGCACTGTTCAATCCATCATCTGAAAATGAAAAGAGTATGGCACAACTGCAAACCTACCAAGACTTGGCCATCCACCTAAACTGACAGGCCGGGCAAGGAGAACATTAGTCAGAGAAGCAGCCAAGAGGTCCATGGTAACTCTGGAGGAGCTGCAGAGATCCACAGCTCAAGTTAGAGAATCTGTCCACAGGACAACTATTAGTCGTGCACTCCACAAATCTGGCCTTTATGGAAGAGTGTCAAGGAGAAAGCCATTGTTGAGAGAAAGCCATAAGAAGTCCCATTTGCAGTTTGCGAAAAGCCATGTGGGGGACACAGCAAACATGTGGAAGAAGGTGTTCTGGTCAGTTGAGACCAAAATGTAACTTTTTGGCCTAAAAGCAAAATGCTGTGTGTGGCAGAAAACTAACACTGCACATCACCCTGAACACACCATCCCCACCGTGAAACATGACGGTGGCTGCTTTATGTTTTGGGGATGCTTTTCTTCAGCAGGGTCAGGGAAGCTGGTCAGAGTTGATGGGAAGATGAATGGAGCCAAATACAGGGCAATCATAGAAGAAAGCCTGTTAGAGTATGCAGAAGACTTGAGACTGGGGCAGAGATTCACCTTCCAGCAGGACAACAACCCTAAAAATCCAGCCAAAGCTAGAGTGGAATGGTTTAGATCAAAGAATATTCATGTGTTAGAATGACTTAGTCAAAGCCCAGACCTAAATCCAACTGAGAATCTGTGGCGAGACTTGAAAATTGCTGTTCACAGACGCTCTCCATCCAATCTGACAGAGCTTTAGCTATTTTGCAAAGAAGAATGGTAAAAAATTTCACTCTCTAGATGTGCAAAGCTGGGAGACACATACCCAAAAAGACTTACAGCTGTAATTGCAATGAAAGGTGGTTCTACAAAGTATTCACTCAGGGGGGCTGAATACAAATGCATGCCACACTTTTCAGATAAAATCCCAATAAAATACATTTACGTTTTTGGTTGTAACATGACAAAATGTGGAAGATTCAAAGGGGTATGAATACATTTTCAAGGCACTGTACCTACTACAAAGTGACCATTCTCAGGGTATCTAAAACTTGCCATAGATAGCTCAAATTTCATCAGGGACTGGCTGAATTTTCATTCATCTATGGTCGTTCCTGCTTGACAGAAATTGATCTAAAGATCAACTTCTGTCGAACAGGACTGTTGTGATATTTTTCATTTGATCAGCAGCTGCAGGATATCGGCTGCAAACCAGATCTGTGTATTCTGACAGTGGAGAAGACCCCGCTCTCTGAATGCAAGAGCACAGTGGGAAGGATTCCTCCATCCACCTTGCTTGTGTGGATGGGGAAATCCGTTTGCTCCATCTGTGGCCAGCTTTACTCTTTTTGTTGAATTTTGCTTTATCTTACAGCAGGGATGTCGCAGGAACCCAAAGGCAGCTAAAGGGACTCAGAGCCAGAAAATATGATGATGAGATTTTGCAGCTGAAGACACTGAGAGATTTAAGAAGCCAATAGTTAATTCAGCCTCCCAGCGTCCAGCCATGACAAATAAGTCTGTGGTGGACTAAACCTTTTAATTAAGCAAGTGGCTTAAAGGTTGCCAGATTTTCTTGCTGATTTTGACAAAAGATCCAACACTGGCCTGACCTTGTGCTGATCACCAAGCAGCTGTACCTACAGTATATATTCTTCCTGACTCAGAGGCTTTTATACTGTGAAATGATGCTCAGTGAAATAATTGTTCCCCTTCTTTAGACCCCTTGCTAACAAAGTGAAGCCAGGAACAAAGGAGTGCACAGATGAACTTTTTTTTATTTCTGGTTAACAAAGCCAGAGAATTTTAAATGTTTAAAATAAATCATAGCTTCACTTTAAAGCAGACCTTCGCTCCCATTTTGTTCACTAAGGAATATTACTCCTTTGCCCACTCCTTTCAGGAATCGCATATAAAATTTGTATTTTCTGGAGGGGGGGATATCTTTTTGTGGGAGTGCAGGCCACACTTCTGCCTTTCTCATTTAGGCAAGAATGATATCCCAAGCTGCCCAAAGCCTTCTGGGATTCTCATGTCACACGTATTAGGAATCTTGGGGGGATCTCAAAAACACTGTGCATGCACCTCTGTGGATCATAAGGGGACCCGCTGCAAGAAACCGGAGCAGGCAACTCACTCCGGATGATGTCAGTAAAAAAGATGGAGGCAAGGGATCCAGTATGAAGCCTTTGGCAGATTGCAGCAAAGCAACGCTGGATTCACTGGACGTGCGGGAATGTGTTTTGAAAATGACCCAAGAAACAAGGTAAGGGGGAAAGAAAAAAAATCACATGTTGGGTGAAGTCCCACTTTAGGGTACATACACATGGATATTTAGAAGCATTTTGTATGCCTAACACCAATTTCATGGCACTTTTCTGCAAGAAGTGTATGGCTGAAAGCAGCCATTCTCTTGTAAATGCAGAGACTTCTATGCGCATTGGAGGATGCAATGTGTCACCTCCTCACTGCCAGTTTTAACCCTGAAAAGGCCAAACCATCGTGCCAGCCATGTGTATTGCTAGTGGTTGCAGTGCTGTTGAGCCGCAGCCTCCTCCACTTGAATGGGTTTAATTTTTGCTGTAAAGCAAAGCATCTTGGCCATGGCACATGTACAGTCCTGACCAACTGCATGTCCTCCTTTAGGTGGGAGGTTGGGGCTCTACCGCCTGTTTTTTCCAACCCGTGGCCGCCCATGTGAATGAGCACTAATGGTATATGGTAGGAATGGTCAGGGAAGCATGGCAACATTTGTCTACTAGCTAATTACTAATAAGATATTTTGGGCTGGTGTCCTTGTGTGGTGGTACTCTCACATTCGGAAATTGATCAGCGTGGAACTTGCAGTCAGTGAAACATGGTGGGTATTATATACAGTAGCTGTCTACTCTCTATTCAGACCTGCAATCACTACATCTTGCAGAGGGAGGTTTTGCAACATCAACTTCCTTTGTGGTTCCATGATGTCAGGTGACAATGTCAACAGCTGCAAAGAGCCACTTAATTGTGTTTTTTCCCGTGGTCAAATGTTCCCAGTCCTCCTCTTATGGTAAAAAATACAGATATTATGACATATTAGTAATGTACTCATGCAGACTTGTGAAATTACTGCAAGGACCACTTTAAGTGAACTGAACTAAAAAAGTGGAGATTTACTGCTATAGGAAACATTTTACTTGTGCTCATGCAGTACCCTAAAAAAATCTACCTTTTGTCAGGAAGTCCTCTTAAAAAATTGCAATCTAGGCCAACAATACACCCCTAATCTATAACATTTCCACCACCATGCTTCAAAGTTGTTATGAGGTCCTTCTCTGCAATACTAGTTTGGTTTAGTTTGCAGCAAACATGTCTACTGTTACTGTGACCAAACAACTAAGTCTTTGATTGATCAGTCTTGAGCATATTGTTCCAGAAGGCCTGTTCTTTTCCTATAAATTCAATGGAAACTGTAATCTTTCTATAATGTTGTTTTTGGACAGCAAAGGCTTTTTCTTCACACCTCTCATGCAGATTGAATTGGGGTGATGTTTTTCTGACTGTAAATGAATGCACTTTGAAAACAACTTATGCAAGCATCACTTGAACACCTTACGAGGAAATGTTGGGGTTCTTAGAGACTTCATCAAACAGTCAGCTCAGGAGCTGAATTTGCTAAACCAGCCAGCCCTGGACAAATTAGCAGTGGTTAGAAATATATGCCACTAGTTTGTTTTCCTTACAGTGGACTGGTTGATTTCAAATAATTTTGCAATCTTTTTAAATCCCTTGCCAGACTAACAGGCATCCACAGCTTTCTTTCTGAGGATCTTAGAGAGCTCTGTAGATCTTGGTATGATGATACCACACTTGTCAGTAGCAAAGAAAACATCCTACTCCAGATGTCTGAGGTTTAAATAAGACAGGTTCCACCTGCACATTCCCTGTGGATGGTCTAATCATTGGCACCTAACCTGGAACAGTGGATTCTAATTGAATGGATCGTGGGTGGTGGTAAACTGAGGGGTGTATTTACTTTTTCCAAATTACAAATCTGCATTTTTTTAATTTAGGTAATTGAACTGAAATCATCACATACATTGTATGGGCCTTTTCACCGTTATCTGTATGCACTATTTAAATTTAGATTAAATATGTTGAAAAAGCCAACAGTTTCCATGGGGTGTATTTACTTTTTCACATGACTCTATGTTCCTATTGGGCAATCACTATGATATGCAGCTTTACTAACCAACTGAAACATGCAAGAGGAGGCATACCAGCTATCAACACTACCATGAAGTCTCAGAAAAGATACACCAGCGTGGGATTCAAGGTAGCTGGAGAGCTGGAGGACTCATTGAAAGGTATCACCAGGCACCTCTTGCATCTGATTTGATGCAGTCACTATTCAATTCCTTTGGCAAAAATATTTTACAATATATCAATATGTAATATACAAGTGGGATCTTTATGGTGCTACTTATAGACACAGCTTTTTGACTACTATTTGTTAAAAAGACATCCCTTTTATTTAGATATTTTGTATAAAACCAAAAGCAATAGAAAGCATTTTTACATGAGTTGGTTTATAGTTTTGTAGTGTAGCTGAGTGTCTCAGAAGGAGCCTGAAAAAGTCCTGTTTGTGGTTTACAAATTAGAGACCTCTGATTCCCTGTCAAGTTTTACTGTTTTTGGTTTTAAACAAGATCACTAAATAAAAAGCATACATTTCAACAAATCGTGGACAAAAAGTTTTATCTTTAAGTAGCACGTGAAAAGTCCCAATTTCCTTCCTTCTTTTGTTATGATAGAATATTAGGGATGTGGTGCAATTAATCCTTATGGCCAGTCATCTTTCAAATAAAATATAATGTACAAGCTTAAGTGGTCAGATGTGCGCAATCTATACTTATGACAATTTTATCTTGCTTAATGTGTATATTTGTCTTTTTCATACAAAGTTTGGGTGGGCACGGTGGGTGAGTTGTGTGAAAATATGCCGAGCATGAATATGAATGTGACGGAATATGACATATTCTATATGATCCTGGAAAGATCCATTATTAAAATATAAAAAGAGAAATGGCTGTGAACAGCACAGAAATTGTAAGACAGTGTGGAATAAATAGACCAAACCATTTAACCACCAGAATTCAGTCCAAAGAATTTTTCCTTTAGCAACTTGACTAAGCACCTTAGTAAGGAAAACTACAGTCTGCAGAGACCCTGGGGGCTGCACAGTAAATCCCAGTGGACCGCAAGTTGGGCACCATGGAGTTGGGGTTTACATAAATGGCTTTCAACAGAGGACATCATGTTAGATCATGTCATTGTTACAGCTTCCGTTGGTCTCCAGGGGCCTCGGCACACAAATAGTGCTGGCAAAAAAATGTATTTTTTGTCAACAGTAACCAATCAGCATCTCTCCATTTATGCATTACAGAATTAGAATTGTACCAAGGTTTTTGATCAAACTTAGAAACCAGGTCTCACTCCAACAAAGTCACTTACTTCAATGTATGACTAAGCTAGGTTGGGTAATACATGTTAGAGAGGTGGGTACTTTGATTTGTACAGCTGGCTGAGTAAAGTTGAGTGATGTAATTAAAAAAGAGACCTGGTTTCTATGTACGGAGTGGAAATGGGCTCCTTTGGCTGACACCTGGCATGCCAACAGCAAGGGACAGTGCAGAGCTTGGGAGCCGCAAGACTCTGGAATTCTAAACAGCTTGGCTCCTGATCGATTCCTACATGCAACAAGAACTCTAATGCAGAATCAACTTTGTACTGAGCCACAACTGCTGAAGATGTTGGCATTTTACAAGTTAGTATATTAGATTGAAATTCTTATACCAATACTCTATGGCCTCAGTTGTACATTTAGGGCTTGTCTCTACTGGTGGCAAACACAGTGTTTTTTGGGTGTTTTTCTGCCCCTGAAATGGCCAAAAAATACTGCGTACAACTGTGACAAAGCAATAATGCACATTCATTGAGGCATTGTGGCACTCAAAAACACAGTGATATATAACAATCTTCAAACTTCCCAACCAAAGTGTGGTCATACATGCTCAAAAACCACTTGCAAACATGTTTTCAAAGCATATGCAATTGTTGAACATGTAATGCCAGTGGAGAAAGGTCCTTAGCCTCCATTTATACTTGAGCACGAATGCTTTCAGGTAATTTTGAAGCTTTTCTCATGTGCTTTCAAGTTTCTGACATTTATTTCCTTTAGCCAATGGAAAGCAGTATCATCTGTGACTTCATCATCTTTTTTATCTGGTTCTTGTTTTTTCTGTGAGTTGTGTTGTTGTCTGCTGCCATTGGAGCTCTTGAGCCATGTTCCCCTATACCAATTTCTTCCCAGACCCTCTGCCGCGTTCTTGTAATGGGCATCACTTGGGCCATAGAGGTTCTTGTGAGCCCTCACCAACCCCATGAATGTCACTACATCCAGTACGACCACTCCTGAATCTTCCATATTATTCCAAGGCCTGAGGTTTCTAGGAGGAGGAGACCAGTTCTTAGGTGCTAAAACATTTGTGTCATGCATTGTCAAGTACTCTGCTTGAAGCCTTTGGGGCCAAAAATGAGCAAAAGAGGATGGTTTGGGTGACATATTGGGAAGTTGATGATGTACTGTACCTGGGCGCAGAGTTGTGGATGGCTTTGTATGTTGTTCTTAATATGCTGAATTTTATTTGTTGGGCAATCGGAAGTCAGTGGAGGGATTGTCAAAGAAGATTGGATAACAATGAGCAGCTGGTAAGGTGGATGAGTCTGTTATTGGCATTCATGATAGACTAAAGGGGGGTTAATCTGTGTATAGGTAGGCTAATGAGGAGGGAGCTGAAGTAGTTGAGATAAGAAAAAACAAGGGAGGAAATTATTAGCTTGGTGGTGTCATTGGTAAGAAGGGGTATAATTCAGAAATTATAATTAGCTTACATTGGCAGGATTTGGACAGTGATTGCATGTGGGGCTGAAATGAGAGGTCAGAGTCCAGGATTACATTGAGCACCCTGGCCTGAGGGGAGAGAAGGATAGACATGGGGGTGTGGAGGCCTTTATCCATGAGGTGTGGGCATACCCCAAGACTAAAAGGGGGATAGCCTGTGTAGTTGGTGAAGGGGGCATGGGGAATATATTGCACTCAGTTTTAGAAAGGATTTCACTTTATAAAGTGGTGTGACAATCATATTGATATGTAATTTTTGAGTCATTATTCTCATCAGTGACATCATATGTTGTCATCCTTGTATCTGCTTCCTGGCTTTTCTGTGTGGTGCTCCATCACCAGCATAGACGCTCCT
The DNA here is from genome assembly GCF_062004578.1 of Staurois parvus. Lineage (NCBI taxonomy): Eukaryota > Metazoa > Chordata > Amphibia > Anura > Ranidae > Staurois > Staurois parvus. The sequence continues at coordinate 125,645 of NW_028318179.1, read as the reverse complement.
GAATCCTCAATTTTGTTCACAGGCCTGAGACAGCTAGGAGGAATAAAACATTTGTTAGGTGCAAATTCACACAAACGCTTTCAGGAGTTCCATTTGAACTCTATGGGGCCAAACACACATTATTCTACCCTTAAAAAAGTTAATGTACCTTTTTTGTGTGGAAAGGGGCAGAGTAACACTCAGGTATCAGTGGGCACTATTGAATATAACAGGAATCCTCATGCTGAGATTTTTCGTGCTTCGGGGAAATGCATGACAAATTGCTCAGGTGTGAAAAGAAACTTCAGGTTCAGGTGATTTTGAAGCATTTTTTTTCACATGTAGACACGTGTTTTTAAGCTTGTTTGCACATGTGTGGAAGTGCAGGTCATTTTCGTTTGAGTGAATAGAAAGACAGTAAAATCTATGACATCATATGTAGCCATCTTCCTGTTTGTCATGTAGAGTTTTTTTGCTTCTGAGCTATGGATTGTATTCCCTGCGTCCTGGCAACAGCTGGAGTCATAAAGATTGCAGTCGTAAAAGCCTCATGGATACAGGCCTCCACATCCAGCACAGCAGGGCCTTGCTTCTCCATTTTTGTTTTCCCTTAGCTGGGCCTCCTTGGGGGGGGAGAGCAAAAAATAGTCATTCAGGTGCAAAAGTGCATGAAACCACTGTGTCCCATGCTTACAGGCGCTTCCACTGAAGTCTATGAGGGCCAAAATCACATGACACAGCTCCATAAAAACCCATGGGCATTTTGAGTGATTGACTGTAGACGTCAGTGATGAGCTTGGGTGTCCTCTAAGGCCTAGTTCCCACTGGCTTTGAAAGCAGGAATTTGAGGGGTGTTTTTAGCGCTCCTCAAACATCTATACAAATTATACTATGGGCAGCACACAGTGCTGTTCACATTATGAAAACATGAAGCGTTAGCATCGTGTTGCTTCAAAATTGAAGCCTCATTTAGAGTCAGGAGGAGTTTGAGCCTTTCAACGCCTTCCATTCAAGTCTATAGTGATGCTCCTAAAACACACTGGCAGGCGTTTGCGAGGCATTTGCGGTATGGTTGCGGAGCGTTACAAATGACAGTTTATTTAAGGCCCATACTAAAACTCATTAACGCCTGTCTAACGCCCATACTAGAGCTCATTAACGCCTGTCTAACGCCCATACTAGAGCTCATTAACGCCTGTCTAACGCCCATACTAGAGCTCATTAACGCCTGTCTAACGCCCATACTAGAGCTCATTAACGCCTGTCTAACGCCCATACTAGAGCTCATTAACGCCTGTCTAAGGCCCATACTAGAGCTCATTAACGCCTGTCTAAGGCCCATACTAGAGCTCATTAACGCCTGTCTAACGCCCATACTAGAGCTCATTAACGCCTGTCTAACGCCCACACTAGAGCTCATTAACGCCTGTCTAACGCCCATACTAGAGCTCATTAACGCCTGTCTAACGCCCATACTAAAGCTCATTAACACCCATACTAAAGCTCATTAACTAGAGCTTATTAATGCCCATACTAAAGCTCATTAACTAGAGCTCATTAATGCCTGTCTAACGCCCATACTAGAGCTCATTAACGCCTGTCTAACGCCCATACTAGAGCTCATTAACGCCTGTCTAACGCCCATACTAGAGCTCATTAACGCCTGTCTAACGCCCATACTAAAGCTCATTAACACCCATACTAAAGCTCATTAACTAGAGCTTATTAATGCCCATACTAAAGCTCATTAACTAGAGCTCATTAATGCCTGTCTAACGCCCATACTAGAGCTCATTAACGCCTGTCTAACGCCCATACTAGAGCTCATTAACGCCTGTCTACCGCCCATACTAGAGCTCATTAACGCCTGTCTAACGCCCATACTAGAGCTCATTAATGCCTGTCTAACGCCCATACTAGAGCTCATTAACGCCTGTCTAACGCCCATACTAGAGCTCATTAACGCCTGTCTAACTCCCATACTAGAGCTCATTAACGCCTGTCTAACGCCCATACTAGAGCTCATTAACGCCTGTCTAACGCCCATACTAAAGCTCATTAACGCCTGTCTAACGCCCATACTAGAGCTCATTAACGCCTGTCTAACGCCCATACTAAAGCTCATTAACTCCTGTCTAACGCTCATACTAGAGCTCATTAACGCCTGTCTAACGCCCATACTAGAGCTCATTAACGCCTGTCTAACGCCCATACTAGAGCTCATTAACGCCTGTCTAACGCCCATACTAGAGCTCATTAACGCCTGTCTAACGCCCATACTAGAGCTCATTAACGCCTGTCTAAGGCCCATACTAGAGCTCATTAACGCCTGTCTAAGGCCCATACTAGAGCTCATTAACGCCTGTCTAACGCCCATACTAGAGCTCATTAACGCCTGTCTAACGCCCACACTAGAGCTCATTAACGCCTGTCTAACACCCATACTAGAGCTCATTAACGCCTGTCTAACGCCCATACTAAAGCTCATTAACACCCATACTAAAGCTCATTAACTAGAGCTTATTAATGCCCATACTAAAGCTCATTAACTAGAGCTCATTAATGCCTGTCTAACGCCCATACTAGAGCTCATTAACGCCTGTCTAACGCCCATACTAGAGCTCATTAACGCCTGTCTAACGCCCATACTAGAGCTCATTAACGCCTGTCTAACGCCCATACTAAAGCTCATTAACACCCATACTAAAGCTCATTAACTAGAGCTTATTAATGCCCATACTAAAGCTCATTAACTAGAGCTCATTAATGCCTGTCTAACGCCCATACTAGAGCTCATTAACGCCTGTCTAACGCCCATACTAGAGCTCATTAACGCCTGTCTAACGCCCATACTAGAGCGCATTAAAGCCTGTCTACCGCCCATACTAGAGCTCATTAACGCCTGTCTAACGCCCATACTAGAGCTCATTAACGCCTGTCTAACGCCCATACTAGAGCTCATTAACGCCTGTCTAACGCCCATACTAGAGCTCATTAACGCCTGTCTAACTCCCATACTAGAGCTCATTAACGCCTGTCTAACGCCCATACTAGAGCTCATTAACGCCTGTCTAACGCCCATACTAAAGCTCATTAATGCCTGTCTAACGCCCATACTAGAGCTCATTAACGCCTGTCTAACGCCCATACTAAAGCTCATTAACTCCTGTCTAACGCTCATACTAGAGCTCATTAACGCCTGTCTAACGCCCATACTAGAGCTCATTAACGCCTGTCTAACGCCCATACTAGAGCTCATTAACGCCTGTTTAAGGCCCATACTAGAGCTCATTAACGCCTGTCTAAGGCCCATACTAGAGCTCATTAACGCCTGTCTAACGCCCATACTAGAGCTCATTAACGCCTGTCTAACGCCCATACTAAAGCTCATTAACACCCATACTAAAGCTCATTAACTAGAGCTTATTAATGCCCATACTAAAGCTCATTAACTAGAGCTCATTAATGCCTGTCTAACGCCCATACTAGAGCTCATTAACGCCTGTCTAACGCCCATACTAGAGCTCATTAACGCCTGTCTAACGCCCATACTAGAGCTCATTAACGCCTGTCTAACGCCCATACTAAAGCTCATTAACACCCATACTAAAGCTCATTAACTAGAGCTTATTAATGCCCATACTAAAGCTCATTAACTAGAGCTCATTAATGCCTGTCTAACGCCCATACTAGAGCTCATTAACGCCTGTCTAACGCCCATACTAGAGCTCATTAACGCCTGTCTAACGCCCATACTAGAGCGCATTAAAGCCTGTCTACCGCCCATACTAGAGCTCATTAACGCCTGTCTAACGCCCATACTAGAGCTCATTAACGCCTGTCTAACGCCCATACTAGAGCTCATTAACGCCTGTCTAACGCCCATACTAGAGCTCATTAACGCCTGTCTAACTCCCATACTAGAGCTCATTAACGCCTGTCTAACGCCCATACTAGAGCTCATTAACGCCTGTCTAACGCCCATACTAAAGCTCATTAATGCCTGTCTAACGCCCATACTAGAGCTCATTAACGCCTGTCTAACGCCCATACTAAAGCTCATTAACTCCTGTCTAACGCTCATACTAGAGCTCATTAACGCCTGTCTAACGCCCATACTAGAGCTCATTAACGCCTGTCTAACGCCCATACTAGAGCTCATTAACGCCTGTTTAAGGCCCATACTAGAGCTCATTAACGCCTGTCTAAGGCCCATACTAGAGCTCATTAACGCCTGTCTAACGCCCATACTAGAGCTCATTAACGCCTGTCTAACGCTTATACTAGAGCTCATTAATGCCTGTCTAACGCCCATACTAAAGCTCATTAACACCCATACTAAAGCTCATTAACTAGAGCTCATTAATGCCCATACTAAAGCTCATTAACTAGAGCTCATTAATGCCTGTCTAACGCCCATACTAGAGCTCATTAACGCCTGTCTAACTCCCATACTAGAGCTCATTAACGCCTGTCTAACGCCCATACTAGAGCTCATTAACGCCTGTCTAACGCCCATACTAAAGCTCATTAATGTCAGTCTAATGCCCATACTGGAGCTCATTAATGTCTGTCTAACACCCATACTAAAGCTACACGAGCATTTAGTAAGAGTTAGAAATGTAGTCAAGTGTGAACAAGCCCTAACTCAGTTCTAGCCTGAATTATCACTCCTTTGTTACTCTATAGAGCTGTGGGCTACATCATTCCCTTGCTGTGCCTCCTGTAAACAGAAAGGAGGGAATGACCCTGTCTGCAGCTGGCTAAGAGTAATAAAGGAACACAAGTTCGGCTGGAGATGAGTTTGAAGGACGCCTGACCTTCATGTGAGTGTAGGGTACATAGATGGGCCTTGGTATTCTTCAAATGCATCTCTAGCCGACCTTGTGCTCCTTTGTTGCTATAATAAGCTACAGGCCATGCTGATCTCTCAGCTCCCATAAACAAAGTGGCTGGAATGACCCAGCCTGCAGCTCATTAGAGTAACAAAAGAGAATGAGTTCGGCTAGAGATGAGTTTGGAGGACATCTGAGCTTTAAGTGACTGAATGTAGGGATCAAGGATGAGCACGGGCATCCTCCAAACTCATCTCTAGCTGAATCTCAGCTCCTTTGTTACTCTAATGGGCTGCAATCCTGGTTGTTCTCTCACCTCAGGTCCTGGAAACAAAGCAGCAGGAATGACTGGGCCTATAGCTCATTAGAGTAACAAAGGAGAGCATGTTTGGCTGGAAAATAGTATGGAGGATGCTTGACCGGAGGATGCTTGACCTTCAAGTAACTGAGTACAGAGATCAGAGATGGGCTCAGGCATCCTCAGAATTCATCTCACCTACTTTTGATATGCTAATGAACTGTGAGCCATGTTGTTCTCTTGACTCAGCACCCTAAAACAAACAGTGAGAATGACCTGCCCTGCAGCTCATTAGAGTGACAAAGCAGTGCAAGTTCGGCTAGAGAGGAGTTCGGAGGACACCTGAGCTTTGAGTGACTGAATCTAGAGACCAGAGATGAGATTGTATGTCCTCTGAACCTATCTCTAGCTGAACCTCTTTGTTACTCTAAAGGGCCACGTTATTTTTTCACCACAGGTCCTGTAAAAAAAAACAGCAGGAATGACATAGCCTGCAGCTCATTAGAGTAACAAAGGAGCGCAAGTTTGGCTAGAAGTTAGTTCGGAGGATGCGTGACCTTCAAGTGACTGAGTGTAGCAATCAGAGATGAGCTCGGGTGTCCTTCAAAATGATCTCTAGCCAAGCTTGTGCTCCTTTGTTACTTTAATGAGCTGTGGGCAATGTTGTTCTCTCATCTCAGCTTCTGTAAACAAAGCAGCAGGAATGATCTGTTCTGCAGTGCATTAGAGTAACAAAGGAGTGCAGGTTCGGCTAGATAGGAATTCGGAGGACACCTGACCTTTGAGTGACTGAATGTAGGGACCAGGGATGAGATTGCCTGTCCTCCGAACCTATCTCTAGCCGAACCTCCGTTTCTTTGTTACTATAATGAGCTGAGGTCCACGTTGTTCTCTCACCTCAGGTCCGGTAAACAAAGTCAGCAGGAATGACAGGGCTTGCAGCTCATTAGAGTACATGTTTGACTAGAAATGAGTTTGGACACCTGACCTTCAAGTGACTGAGTGTAGCAATCACAGATGAGCTTGGTCATCCTGCAAACTCATCTCTAGCCAACCTTATTTTCCTTTGTTACTCTAATGAGCTGTGGGCAATATTGTTCTCTTTCCTTAGCTCTTGTAAACAAAGCAGCAGGAATGATCTGTTCTGTAGCACATTAGAGTAACAAAGGAGTGTGGGTTCGGCTAGATAGGAATTCCGAGGACACCAGAGCTTCCAGTGCCTTAGTTTAGAGACCAGGGTTGAGCTTGGGAATCTTTTGAACTCATCTCCCAATCGACTTTGTTCTGTTTTGTTACTCTAATGAGCTGTGGGCCTTATTGGTCTCTCATCTCAGCTCCCATGAACAAAGTATCAGGAATGACCTGTCCTGCAGCTCAGTAGAGTAACAAAGGAGCGTGAGTTCGGGTAGGGATGAGTTCAGAGGACACCTGGGCTTTAAGTGACTGAATGCAGAGATCAGAGTTGAGCTTGGGCACCCACCAAACTCGTCTCTAGCTGAACCCCTGCCAAAATAAGATTGGCTAGAGATGAGTTTGCAGGATGACCAAGCTCATCTGTGATTGCTACACTCAGTCACTTGAAGGTCAGGCGTCCAAACTTATTTCTAACCAAAGGTGCTCCTTTGTTACTCTAATGAGCTGTGGGCAGAGTTGTTTTCTCACCTCAGCTCCCATGAACAAAGCAGTGAGAATTACCCTGCCTTCAGGTCTTCAGAGGAGTGTGAGTTTGGGTAGAGATGAGTTCAGAGGACACCTGAGCTTCCAGTGACTGAATGTAGGGACCAAGGATGAGACTGGGTGTCCTCCGAACTTATCTCTAGCTGAACCTGTGCTCCTTTGTTACTCTAATGAGCTGTGGGCACAGTTGTTTTCTCACCTCAGCTCCCATGAACAAAGCAGTGAGAATTACCCTGCCTTCAGAGTAACAAAGTAGCGTGAGTTTGGGTAGAGATGAGTTCAGAGGACACCTGAGCTTTGAGTGACTGAATGTAGGGACCAAGGATGAGACTGGGTGTCCTCCGAACTTATCTCTAGCTGAACCTGTGCTCCTTTGTTACTCTAATGAGCTAAAGGCCATGTTGTTCTCTTGCCTCAGGTCCTCGTAAACAAAGTAGCAGGAATGACTTGGCCTGCAGCTCCTTACAGTAACAAAGGGGTGTGAGTTTGGCTAGAAATGAGTTTGAAGGATGCCTGACCTTGAAGTGACTGAGTGTAGAGATCAGAGATGATGCTAGGTGTCTACCAGACTCATCTCAAGCCTACCTGGTGCTCCTTTGTTACTCTAATGAGCTGCGGGTTATGTTGTTCTCTCACCTCAGCTCCTGTAAACAAAGTGGCTGGAATGAACCCGGCCTGCAGCGCATTAGAGTAACAAAGAAATGCAAGTTCGGCTGGAGAGGAGTTTGGAGGTCAGTCGAATTCCAAGTGTAGAGATCAGCGATGAACCTGGATGTCCTCCGAACGCATCTCTTGCGCTCCTTTGTTACTGTAATGAGCTGCAGGATTTGTTCTTCTCTCTCCTCAGCTCCAGCAAATGAAGAAATGACCCGGCCTGCACCTCAGTAGAGTAACAAAGGAGTACAAGTTTGGCTGGAGATGAGGTTGGGGACACCTGAGCTCATTTATTGTTGTGATGTGAACAGCCACAATAGATACGAATAGGATTTTTGATGTTGAGAGTTGATGCATACGCAAGAACGCACAACACGTCCACTCAGGTGTGAAGGGGGGTTCAGAGTTTTGCGCTGGTGTTTATGGTGACCACATTGACTGGTTTATATTTTATTTCCTTTGATGCGAGGTGTCCCCTCATCCTCCTCAGAACACTTTTCTTTGTATTAGTGTTGTGTTCCCTCCATTTTAATCCGTCCTTTGTTGGCCCCTGTCCCGGCCTGTCCTCCTCCTCCCTCCCTCTCCACTTCTTCTCTCTACTTTACTTTTTCCTTCACTTTACATCCGGGTTTTTTCCCTAGGCAATGGGAGCCGCATCACACCCCGCTCCTTAGGCAAAGTGAAATAAATTCGCCGCACCGACGCGACAAATAGTCCGCTCTTTTCTTCGCTCCCCGCGGCCCCCGGCGGACGCTGACCCTTGCTTTCCTGTCAGCGAACGAGGGTTCTCGCACCCGAAGAACCCTCCGGACAACTTCCCGGAGATATTTGACCGATTTTACCCTATGTTCCCCCTCCCACCTCTCCGTCCCATTACTCCCTCCCTCTCCCTCCGCTCGCCGGCCGCTCGGGCCCTCTTTCTACGTCACGGGGTCCTGCGCGCGCGCGCTCCTCCTCCCCGCTGTAGCGGATTGGAGGTGGCGGCGGGGGCGCGCCTGGTTGAGGAGAAGGCGGCGGAGGGATCCGTGTCCCGGTGCGCTGCGGCTCGGGGAGGGAGAGAGTTCTTCTTTTGCCATCACTTTTTTTTTCTTTATTTATTTATCGGCCCCCCCTTAGTGAGCGGACTGGGGCACGGACTCTTCCCGGTGTCGGCTCTTCTACCCCCCTCCCGGCTTTACTTTGTCTGGACTGACTCCCCCCATAGAAGGGGGTGACTGAGGAGAGCCCCCCGTGTGATTTACCCCCTGAGCCTGAGGGGGAGGCCGGGGGGGCCTGTGAGGGAAGATGTGGCGGTGACAGGGCTCTGCTCCCCTCCCCTGGAAGAAGAGGAGGAAGAAGAGAAGAAGAAGAAGGGGGACATCCCCGGCCATCCCCCGGGAGAGGGGCGCAGCAGGTGCGGGGCCGGTGTGTGCTGGGGGGGGGGAGGAGGGGGGAGTGTGGGGGAGGGGAGCAGGCCGGAGAGCGGGGGGGGCGGGGGGATCCCGGGTACTATGTGTACAGGAGGGGGGAGGGGAGAGGGCCCACACCAACTCCACCAACAATCACACTTCTCATCACACGTGTCACAGCTCCACCCCACCGACCCGGCCCGGGGGGGACAAACTTCTCCATAACAACACCGGCACAGCCAATCAGGATGGCACTTCCATCCTGCAACTTGTCATCTGTCCAGTGCAGGCTGAGCGCTGATTGGCTGATGAGTGAGCTGAGATTTAGCTGTATGTGGGAGGATAGAAGCACTGCTATCTAGAACAGGTGTGAGTAGTGCACAGTACTGGTGTCCTCACATGTCACACGGACTGAAAGTTCTGCTGGATCAGCCAATCAGGACTGAAAGTTCTGCTGGATCAGCCAATCAGGATGGCATGTTCATCCTGCCACTTGTCATCTGTCCAGTGCAGGCTGAAATCTGATTGGCTGAGATGTAGTTTTCCATATGAGGGTGGGCACACTGTTCTTTATACAGGGGTGAGTAGTATACAATGCTGCTGTGACAGCGATGGAAAGTTCTGCTGGATCAGCCAGTCAGGATGGCACGTTCATCCTGCCACTTGTCATCTGTCCAGTGTATGCTGAAATCTGATTGGCTGATATTTAGTTTTCCATATACACTGTTCTGTAGTGAGTAGTATACAGTGCTACTGTGACAGCGATGGAAAGTTCTGCTGGGACAACATAAGCAACACCAAGCTGACGCTGGATCAGCCTCAGGCAGCCAATCAGGTTCCAAGTTTCATCCTGGAGCTGGCTGTCTTTGCAGCATAGCCTGAAATCTGATTGGCTGAGATTTAGTTTTCCGTATGAGGGTGGGCACACTGTTCTTTAGTGAGTAGTATACAGTGCTGCTGTGACAGCGATGGAAAGTTCTGCTGGGACAGCATAAACAACAACACGGCTGATGCTGGATCAGCCTCAGGCAGCCAATCAGGTTCCAAGTTTCATCCTGGAGCTTGCTGTCTTTGCAGTATAGCCTGAAATCTGATTGGTTGCTGAGTGGACTGATCTTTAGTTTCATATTTGAGAATAGAAACCTAGTTATAACAGGTGGAGGTGGTGTACAGTGATGGTGGATACAATGTAACACTGACTTAACGTTGTGATGTTAAGTGTCCATTCACATTTCTGCAACTTGTCATGTGACTTAGGACCCCAAAGTCACATGGCAAGTCGCACCCAATGTTTCTGATCAATGAGTACCATTCAAATCTGTGCGACTTCAAAGTGCTTCCTGCACTAGTTTGGTGCGATTATTTGTTGCGACTTTAGTCCAGTGAATGTAAAGTCGCACAGATGTGATTGGCTCCTTAGTGGCAGAGAAGCACAATATAGCTGTGCATTGCTGGACTCGTGTAAAGCTGCCAATCAGGATGGGACTTTCATCCTGCAACGTCATCTGTCCAGTGCAGGCTGAGATCTGATTGGCTGATGAATGCGCTGAGATTTATTTTTCTATATGAGGGTGGGGGACTTTGTGTGAGTAGTATGCAGTGCTGGTGTGATAACATGTTACACTGATTGAAAGTTCTGCAGGAGCAGCATAACAACACTGGGCCTTGTGGGTGACACTGGATCAGCTTCAGGCAACCAACCGGGTTCCAGTTTTCATCCAGGAGCTTGTTGCCTTTCCGGTGAAGGCTGAAACCTGATTGGCTGCTGAGTGGGCTGAGATTTTGTTTCTATATCTGAGGGTGGGCACACGTGGCACTGATTGATCTTTTTAGTGGGGCAGCAGGACCACACCAGGTCTCATGGATACTGCTGGATCAGCCTCAGGCAGCCAATCAGGTTCCACGTTTCATCCATCAACTTGCCTTCTTTTCAGTGTAGGCTGAAATCTGACTGGCTGCTGAGAGTTTAGTTTTAAATATTGAGGATGGGAAAATGATTTATAACCAGCGTGGAAAGTATACAAAGCCGTTGTGATAACATGTGGCACTGGCTGCAAGTTCTGCTAGAGCAGCATAATAACACCGGGCCTCATGGGGAACACTGGATCAACCTCGGGTGACCAATCAGGTTCCCAGTTTCATCCTGGAGCTTGTTGTTTTTCCTGTGAAATCTGACTGGCTTCAAGGTGGGCTGAGGTTTATGTATGAGGATAGGAAGACTGCTGTTGTAACCGGCACAGGGCATGTACAATGATGATGGATACAATGTAACACTGATTTCATGTTCTCATGTTATGTGGCAGAGAAGCACAACAAAGCTGTGCAATGCCAGACTAGGCTGTTGCAGCCAATCGGGATGAAACGTTCATCCTGCAACTTATATCTGCGCAGGATGAAATCTGACTTGTGGAATGAGCTGGCGTTTAGTTTTCCGTATCAGGGTGGGCACACCGTTCTGTATACAGATGTGAGAAGTATACAGTGCTGATGTGATAACATGGGACGCTGAGCCTCATCACACGCTGGATCAACCTTCAGGCAACCAATCCGGTTCCCTCTTTAATCCTGCAACTTGCCTTGTTTTCAGTGAAATCTGATTGGCCTCTGAGGTTTAGTTTTATATGTCAGGATGGGAAAACTGTTTTATAACAGTTGTGGGAAGTGGGTGTGCACAAAGCTGGTGTGATAACACGTGACACTGACTGAAAATTCTAGTGGAGCAGCATAACAACACTGGGCCTCATGGATAACACCGGATCAGCCTCACTCAGCCTCACGCATCCAATCAGACTTGAACTTTTGTCTTGCAACTTGTCATCTTTCTAGTTTAGACTGAAATCTGGCTGCTGAGATTTAGTTTTTATATTTTGAGTATAGGAAATTGTTATAAGGTGTGAGTAGTACATAGTGCTGGTGTCATAACACGTGACACTGATTGAAGGTTCTGCTGGAGCAGTATAATAACACTGGGCCTCATGAATAACACTGGATCAGCCTCGGGTTTCAAGTTTTATCTTGCAGTTTGCCCTTTTTTCTAGTGTAGCCTGAAATCCATTTGGCTGTTTAGTGGGCTAAGATTTATTATTTATTTCAGGTACTTATATAGCACCATCAATTCACGCAGCACTTTACATATACATTGTACATTCATGTCAGTCCCTAACCCTCAAGGGGCTTATGATCTAAGGTCCCTAATTTACATTCATACATACACATACATACTAGGGACAATTTAGACAGGATCCAATTAATCCACCAGCATGTCTTTGGAGTGTGGGAGGAAACCCACTCAGGCACAGGGAGAACATGCAAACTCCAGGCAGGAGGTGCCTGTAATTCGAACCAACAACCCGAGTACTGCCAAGTGGAAGTGCTAACCATTTAGCCACTGTGCTGCTTTAGTTTTATATTTGAGGATATGAAAACTGTTATTGTAACAGGTGCTGGTAATGTACATTGATGGCAGATATAATGTGGCAGTTTAAAGTTCTCATGCTGGTGGCAGAGAAGCACAACAAAGCTGTGTGATGCCAGACTAGTCTAAGGCAGCCAATCAGTATATAACTTTCATCCTGCAACTTGCGGTCTGTCCAGTGAAGGCTAAAATCTGATTGGCTGATGAGTGGGCCGAGATTTAGTTTGATATATGAGGGTGGGAACACTGATATTTCTACAGGTGTGAGGACTATACAATGCTGATGTGATACCACGTGTGAGGACTATACACTGCTGGTGTGATACCACGTGTGAGGACTATACACTGCTGGTGTGATACCACGTGTGAGGACTATACAATGCTGGTGTGATACCACGTGTGAGGACTATACAATGCTGGTGTGATACCACGTGTGAGGACTATACAATGCTGGTGTGATACCACGTGTGAGGACTATACAGTGCTGGTGTGACACCACGTGTGAGGACTATACAGTGCTGGTGTGACACCACGTGTGAGGACTATACAGTTCTGGTGTGACACCACGTGTGAGGACTATACAGTGCTGGTGTGACACCACGTGTGAGGACTATATAGTGCTGGTGTGACACCACGTGTGAGGACTATACAGTGCTGGTGTGACACCACGTGTGAGGACTATACAGTGCTGGTGTGACACCACGTGTGAGGACTATACAGTGCTGGTGTGACACCACGTGTGAGGACTATACAGTGCTGGTGTGACACCACGTGTGAGGACTATACAGTGCTGGTGTGACACCACGTGTGAGGACTATACAGTGCTGGTGTGACACCACGTGTGAGGACTATGCAGTGCTGGTGTGACACCACGTGTGAGGACTATGCAGTGCTGGTGTGACACCACGTGTGTGTGAGGACTATGCAGCGCTGGTGTGACACCACGTGTGTGTGAGGACTATGCAGCGCTGGTGTGACACCACGTGTGTGTGAGGACTATGCAGCGCTGGTGTGACACCACGTGTGTGTGAGGACTATGCAGCGCTGGTGTGACACCACGTGTGTGTGAGGACTATGCAGCGCTGGTGTGACACCACGTGTGTGTGAGGACTATGCAGCGCTGGTGTGACACCACGTGTGTGTGAGGACTATGCAGCGCTGGTGTGACACCACGTGTGTGTGAGGACTATGCAGCGCTGGTGTGACACCACGTGTGTGTGAGGACTATGCAGCGCTGGTGTGACACCACGTGTGTGTGAGGACTATGCAGCGCTGGTGTGACACCACGTGTGTGTTTGAGGACTATGCAGTGCTGGTGTGACACCACGTGTCACTGGTTTAAAGTTCTGATGCGGGTGAAGACAATGTGACTGTGATTTAAAGTTCTGATGTTAGGTGGCAGGCTGAGTTGTCTGAGAAATAGTTTTCTGAGAATAGAAACGTTGTTGTTGTAATATATGTGAATCATATACAAGGCTGGTGTTATAAGCACTGATGTCAGGTGACAGAGAAATGCAACAAAGCTGTACATGATTAGATCTGCCTCAGGCAGCCAATCAGATTCAAACTTTCATTTTATTCATTGCATGTTATTTTCCATGATGTTAGCTGGTGGTAAATCTGACATCATACCGAAAGCTGTGCTAAATTGGAATTATCTTGTAGGATGAAATCTGATTGGTTGGCTGAGAAATAGTTTCATATTTGGGTGGAGAAACACTTGTTATTATAGCAGGAGAGAGTAGTATACAATGCTGGCATGAAACAATGTGGCGCTGATTTACATTTCTGACTATGTAGCAGAGAAGTACAATAAAGTCGTGCTTAGTCCAGCTTGGACCAATGTAACTATGCATATACTATACCTGCGGGATCCCTCTGGAAGCTGGATATCATTGCAGTAGACGTACCTACTACAGTGATCTCCACTAGCTGCCGGGTTTGGTGCCAAAGGGCTGCCCTTCTCTGTTCTGAATACAGGAAGTCGGCCATTTGGCACGGGTGCAATTCAGAGATTGCTTTGCATTTTATTAGTGGATGAAAAAGGTTTTCTGATTAGATGAGGTGGAGAGGAAGGGTGGTGATGTGATGCTTCCTCCATTCACGCAAGTGAGGAGGATGGAAGAATTCCCCCCTGCAGGACATTGCATTCAGACAGCTGGACCCACTTCTGTTACAATGCACTGATCAGTGGCTGTAGCCTTTTGGCTGTAAACTGATCAAGAAAAGTTTTCCAACTTGTTTGTTCAACAGAAGATGAAACAGTTGACCTGGCCAGTTTTTCCCCTCATTTTGGGAGATGTCCTTAAACTCTCTGTTTTTGGGACAGGAAGTGAAGGGAAATTACTGTAATAATACACAGGAAAAAAATCCCCAAAAAACTGATAGTGGTTATATCCCTTGTCCGTGCTATTAAAAACAAAGAAAAAAAGGTTTGGCTATACACGCACTCTAAAGTTCTGTTTTTAGTTGGCAGAAAACCTGGACCTCATACCTAAAACTGTTCCAGATCAGCCCCACATTGAACTTTTAGCATGGGAGCACTGTGTGTGTGTGTGTGTGTGTGTGTGTGTGTGTGTGTGTGTGTGTGTGGGGGGGGGGGGGGGGGGGGGGCTGGATGGTAGTGTGTGTGTGGGGTTGGATGGTACTGTGTGTGTGTGTGTGTGGAGGGGGGGGGGGGGCTGGATGGTAGTGTGTGTGTGGGGTTGGATGGTACTGTGTGTGTGTGTGTGTGTGTGGGGGGGGGGGGCTGGATGGTAGTGTGTGTGTGTGTGTGTGTGGGGTTGGATGGTACTGTGTGTGTGGAGGGGGGGGGGGGGGCTGGATGGTACTGTGTGTGTGTGGGGGGGCTGGATGGTACTGTAGGAGGATGGGGTGGGGTGCTGTTGGGACTGAGGGACACTGCTGTTCACTGTGCAAGTTTGGGGAGGGGAGCACTAGAAGAACTGGAAAACACTGTGGGAGTTTGAGATCTGCTGCTGGCTGGAGGCCCATAGGAGGGAGGCTGTGGACAGGCAGTGGGGAATGGTCCCGTGGTTGAGAACCATTGGTCTAAGGTATAGTTTTATGAGTTTCTATCCAAAAATATAGAACCGGTGTGTAACCATGTGACACTGATTGAAAGTTCTGTTGGGGCAGTAAAACAACACAGGGCTTATGGATAATTCTGTGCATAGGAGATTAGTCTCCGGTATCCAATCAGATTGGAACTTTCATCCTGCAACTTGACTTCTTTCAAGTGTAGGCTAAAATCTGACTGGCTGAGCAGTCTGAAAAATACTTTCATATTTGAAAATGGAAAACCTGTTAAGCTGCCCATACACTACTCCAGCTGGCTGGATAAAAAAACTGAGCAGGTTTTCCCTTCATACTTTGGAGGTGGATGTGGAAATCTTCCCGGCTGTGTCATTTGTATTCTGATAACAGGACTCCCCCCGCTATCAGAATACACTGATCAGAGCTGCGGCCCATTGGCTGCATGCACTGAATGAGCAGAAATTTTCCAGCAAGCCCATTCATGAAAGGTTGATTGATCGACCTCTCATGAACGGGAATGGTCGTACATGGTTTGAAAATGCTGTTGAAGCAGCCGAATTTCTATTATGTATGGCCATCTTTATTGTACCAGGTGTGGGTGGTATGCAATGCTGGTTTGACACCGTGTAGCACTGATGTAAAGCTCTGATATTTGGAGGTGAAACACAACAATGCAGGTTCTTGCAGGGTGGATTTGATTTAAATCACGATTTAAATCACTAGTCAGTAAGGCTTGATTTAAATCCTAGTTTTCTACATAAAGACTAATTCTTGCTGGTATAACTTTAATATGCAAGTAGATGAAGATTTTTAGAACAACAACTTTTCATATTATTTTTTTTTATCCCCAGTTTAATAGGTTAATCATTCATATTTGGACAACTTTTCTGTTGTACTTCGGAAGGAGAAAAATAATCATTCCCTTAATAATAACAATTTAAATAGATTTATTCAGCTGAAACAATAACATTCCAGCATATGTGATTTGCTTAAACATCCATGTTTGGTAACTAATTTGGCTAAACAAAATATATATATTTTAGGAAACTTCGACTGTCAGCCCCTTCCTCCTCACACTTCGTTTCACTTTCTTCTTGTGCAGATCTATTCCACTCCAAACAATCAGAAAAATATTGTTTCTATTCTATTCACTGAACTTCTTGAAACTTAGCACTGAAGGGGTTGATTCTGTATTCATAGGTCTGTAGAAGTTAGGATGAAGGTCTTTTTCTTAACTCTGTTCATGTTATAACATTTTTGCTGTGAAGAAGAGGCATGTGATCTCCGCTGAGTCAGATTCAGTTTTGAGAACTGCAAAAGTAAACCAACATCTGTGATAATATCTTGTAGGCAGAGAAACTGCCCAATAATCTTACAAAATCCTCTGGAAGAGCATGACATTGTGAATGGATTCATGGAATTTATTTACCAAAAAAATTAAACATATACAGTCTTATTCTACATAATTAAACAACTAATCTTTATTTCATGATGGAATAACCTTTGGATGGTAATATAGTTTCCTCAAAAAGCATTTTATTTAAAAAAAAATCCGATTAAATCAAATAAATCCGATTTTAAATAAAAAAAAAATCGATTTTAAATAAAAAAATCAGATTTTTTTTTTTTTTTTTTTTTAAATCATTGATTTTTATCCACCCTGGGTTCTTGTACATAAAACTTTGTGTGGCTAGATTCAGACATGATTGGCAAGTGTGTGTGCATGTATGTGTGTTTAATCTATCTATCTATATATATATATATATATATATATATATATATATATATATATATATATATATATATATATATATATCTCACACACACTCGCATATACATACAGGCTAGGTAAACCTCAGGCAACCAATCAGATTTTTCAGGGCAGGTTGGAATATGATTGGCTGTTATGAGTTGTCAGTTTCATAAATAAAGAAAACCTATCAGGAGTGAATAGTATACACTACATTGTAGCAGGCTTGACTTTGACATGGACTGTGTGTATGTGACACTAAGGGCACATTTACACTTGGGTCTTCTGTGGCAGTGTGTTAATGTACATGGGTTAACGTGAGTTGCGTTTAATTATGAACGAGCTACCAACGCAAAGGATGTAAAAAGTGCATGACTATTACCAGTGCAATGTATAGTGGTGTGTTGTGCAATGGGCTGTACCGTACAATGATTTGGGGTGCCATTTACAATGAATACTACTGCAGATTTGAGTAGTGCTGGATTTAGCTGTTGAAAGAGCACAACACAGGGCCTTGTGAATACAACTGTTCATGGCTAGAAGAGCACAGGCAGCCTATCACATTGTATTTGGTGACTGATTCCCCAGTGCCGGTTGGACTCTGGTTCATATAAGTTGCCTAAGGATCATTTTTAAAAGTGAGGGAAATAAAGTGCGATGTTACGGCAGGTTACATTTGTCATTGCATGTATAACACTGGTGTGGACTGTGAGTGAGTGGCACTGATTTAAGGTGGAATTCAGTGCTAGTACTAACCAAACTTAAAATGTCTCCCACTCCCTTCTAACTCCTACACTAACTACTCTGTAGAGGGAAGATGCTGATATTTACATAATCTCAGAATGCAGCAGTCCGGTCCTGTTACCTCCCCAGCGGGCGGCTACAGGGGAGAGGAGAGCGCTGACATGCCTGGGTGGTGACCTCACCAGTAGTCTTATTATGGGCCGTCCGCTGTCCCTCCTCTCCCCTGAAGCCGGCTGCGGGGAGCTGATCACTGGACCGGGGCGCCCCAAGAATAGTTAAGTATAAGCATCTTCCTTATATAGGGGAGGGGGTGGGAGCTGTTGTAAGCTTAATTAATACTAGCCTGAACTTTCACTTTAAAATTCTGATGTTAGGTGCAACACTGGGTCCCATACATTAAAACTGTACAAGGCTTGATAAGCCTCAGACAGCCAATCGGATTTAGACTTTTCTGCTACATTCTCATGGGAATCTAGCTGTGGTCAGGAGCTGATGCCGGTTATAAGAATAGGTTAGGTTCATACTGTAGCAGGTCTGTTCGGGTGTATTTGTGCAAAGCACAGCAGGCCATTATTATTATTATACAGTATTTATAAAGCGCCAATAGTTCGCTCAGCGCTGTACATTACAAAGGGGGACAGAATATGTGAGAGAACAATACCAATACAATGCAAAACATGAGGGGATCGAGGGCCCTCTTCTTTCGAGCTTACAATCTAGGAGGGAGGAGATAGCTGTGGGGGATGGAGTGGTAGGAAGAGTGGAGGAGGTCGGTCAAGTTAGCAGGGGGTAGGCTTCCCTGAAGAGATGGGTTTTCAGGGTGCGCCTAAAGGAGAGGAGAGTAGGTGATAATCTGATGGGTTGGGGCAGGGAGTTCCAGAGGATGGGTGACACCCTGGAGAAGTCCTGGAGGCGGGCATGGGAGGAGGAGACCAGGGAACTAGAGAGAAGGAGGTCTTGTGAGGAGCGGAGTGTGTGTATTGGGCGGTACTTGGATATTAGGTCGGTGATGTAGTTCGGGGCAGTATGGAGGACAGCTTTGTACGTCAGTGTTAGGATTTTAAATTTGATCCGTTGCGCAATCGGAAGCCAGTGGAGGGATTGGCAGAGGGGGGTGGCGTAAACGGAGCCGTTGGAAAGGTTTTAATGGGCTGCTGTACCTTCAAGAAAAATTCTGACACTTTTTCAAAAACGCAGCTGCAAGAAAGCGCATGATAGTGTGGATTTACACACCAGAAAATGTGTGCCGTTTTATTGTGGATCAGGGAACACGTGCGATTTTACCTGCCACAGTGTGAGCCTAGCTTTGCAATACGTCCTTGTGTTTAAATAACAGTGCAGTTCACAGGTTGTACAACGGATGTACAACTTCTTCTGAGCGAGTGGATACCATGTTGTTTAAGTCTTCCATAAATTACAAAGTTTTTTTTATACTATTTTACATTTTTTTGGTTACATTGTTGTAAGTAGAATGTGGTGAAGACAGAAGGGTGCAGTAGACAGAGGAGACGTGAAGTTGCTGCAAAATGGATAAGCACTATGAATCTTTTTTTCATTGTAAAGGTCAAAAAAATTCAGGTGAGTTTTCTGTATGGACACAATACATGTGATATCACATTGACTGGAACAGATAGTTCACAGTGGCGGAGAAGTATAAATCACATGAAGATATAAACACTTGTCTTTGTAAGAAGTTGTTTCTTGTTACAACCTGTGGATTGCACTCTTATGTAATAATCAGAAGGATCTAACTCACACACACTGTACCGATACGTTGGTTTTTTTTTTCTAAATCGGTGAGTATGAGTACTGATACTTGAGCTCAAGTACTCACCATTACCTATACCTTTTTGAGGTGTGATTTGAGCCCATACAAAATAAATGGCTCAAATAGCACTGCAAATAGCACCATACCCTCAGGGAAAGCGCATTTGATTTGGACAGGAATGGCACCGCATCCCTGTTCCAATCACGTGAATCTTTGCAGTGTGGTTTGAGCCCATTAATTTTGTATGGGCTCTGATTGCACCACAAAGGTATTGGTTTCAGGTATCAGAGCATTTGTTGGGTTGGACCCCCTTTTTGCCTTCAGAACTGCCTTAATTCATCATGTCCTAGATTCAGCAAGGTGTTGGAAACATTCCTCAGAGAATTTGGACCATTTTAACATGAGTTACTTTGCCTTTCTATCATCTTGAACCAGTCTGCCCATTCTCGTCTGACCGCTGACATCGACATGGCATTTTTGTCCACACAACTGCCACTCACTGGATGTTTTCTCTTTTTCAGACCATTCTCTGTAAAACCCAGAGATGGTTGTACGTGAAAATCCCAGTAGATCAGCAGTTTTTTAATTATTCACACCAGCCCGTCTGGCACCAACAACCATGCCACGTTCAAAGTCACTTAAATCCCCTTGTTTACCCATTCTGATGCTCAGTTTGATCTTCAGCAAGTCATCTTCACCTCGCCTAGATGCCTAAATCCTCTTGTTTTTGATTGTATCGTAGCTGTACTGTCTCCCTTTATATTGTAAAGCGCTGCACAAACTGTTGGAGTTATAGAAGTCCTGTATTATAATAATAATCGAACAGGTGTACCTAATGGGTGAGTGTGTATATGTTTGTGTGTTTATAGATATATTATAAAACCATAAAGTAGTCAAACCCCCTTCACTTTTTTCAATTTTATGTTGCAGCCTGATACTACAGTTGCTTAAATTCCTTTTTCTTTTTTTTTTTTTCAGTAAAGGATAAGTTCACCTTTCGTAACATGTTGCATGCTACATCCATATTCCGGGTAAAACGTGTTACTGTAGCACTGGCCCCCACACCCACCGATCCTCCTTCCTCCGCTCGCTGTCACAATTTTTAAAAAACGCAGCATTGCGGGTCCCTGCTCACTCAGCCATGTCATTCCTTCACAGAGTTCTGTGAAAGGTGGGAAACTACTAGTACCGACAGCCCTTGCGACTGTTTGGTTTGTAGTTCTAAGTGAACTACCAGAGCGCTACTGAGCACTCTAGTAGTTCATTGATACTTCCTGCCCGTATGATGTACAGGCAGACAGCTTACACTGACAGTCTGTAGGAATTCTGCATGGCGCCCGCAATCTGCTGACACGACAAGCTTTGCACTCCTGGATTGTGGGATTTTCTAGTATTCTTTGCAAATTCTGTCAAGCTCAGTCTGGTTGGATGGGGACAGTCGGACAGCCATTTTCAGGTCTCTCCAGAGATGTGCTAGTCGGCTCTGGCTGGGCTACTCTTAAGACATTCACAGAGAGAGTTGTCCTAGGGATGTGTAATTCCTATTGCCCGATGCCCGGGACATGTGGTTCCAGGCGCCGGGCAGGTAATTTTTTTTTTTTTTTGCCTTCAGCCCTGCTGCAGACAAGCAGCAGGGCTCATCTGTCAGGTGGAAGCATTCGGGCGGTAGTGCTGCCACCCGATTGCTTCCACACAGCCCACAGTGCCACCCGCCACCCACCTGCCTACTATATGTTACGGGTGCCGCTTGCCCATCTGCCATTCTGGGACCAATCAATGGGTGGTGGCGGGATGCGGGTATAGAGGAGAGCGGACATGTCTGCTCCCCTCCCCTTGTCCTGACCCGAAAGTGATGTGACATAACTTCCGGGTCCCCGTTGACAGATTCCCGGCCATCATGCAGTGCGATGTGCACTGCATTACATTCAGAGGATCACAGGGCAGACATGCAGGGTCTTTTAGACCCTAGATGTCTCAAAGAGAACCTGTCACTAAATAATCATCCCATAGGGGACTTTTTTGAAGTAAAAAAATGTATTTTAAAAAATATAAGTTACACCCAAGAATATATCCCCGCCCCCTCCCCCCCCACATATGTACGCACGCTCAAACGTAAAAGCACGCGCTGAGACGCCACACATGAAAACGACAATTGCAATACACATGTTACATATCGCCACGCACACCACAATGAGAGCAATAATTCTAGCACCAGACCTTCTCCGTAATGATATCCTATAAGAAGATTTAAAAGCGTCACCTATAGAAAATATGGGGTACTAAAGTTTGTTGCCATTTCACGAGCGCGCACAAATTTACGGTTTGACGTGTTGGATGTATCTATTTACTCGATGCAACATCGTCTTTTATATTTTACAAAAAAATTGGATAATTTATTATTTTTTGTGCCCTACAATTAACTTAAAGCGGAGTTCCACCTGGAAAAAAAAATAGAAGTCAGCAGCTACAAAAACTGTATCTGCTGACTTTTTTAAAATACAGCCACTTACCTGTCCCTTGGTCCAGCGGTGTCCTCACCACGGCTGGTTTCACCGGCAGTCTGCACTCCCTGGCGCCAGCATCTTCAGTGTGGGCACCTGGTTACCTACTGCGCATGCGTGAGAAGCACTGCACTTTGTGAATGGCCCCGTAGTCTTCTGGGACCTGTCGCATGTCCCACAAGTCTACGGGGAGGACAACGCCTTAGGCGCTCGGAATCGCCTAACGTCCGCTTCCGATCGTCCCCCCCGCTCCCCAAAGGTGCCAATCCTTAATGGGGAGCGGGAGAAAAAAAGCATTAAACTTCCCCTTTTGGGTGGAGCTCCACTTTAAGTGTATTTTTTTTCTGAACATTTGTGTTTTTTCCTAGAGCTTTGTGATAATATCGTGTCCAATAAAAAATTGGAACAACCGCTCTCTTATTCTCTAGGGATTTCAGAAAATATTATGTTTTGGAGTTTTGTGTAATCTTCTTCAGGCCTTAAATGATTTTTTTAAACGTGTGCAAAAAACTGCTCTGGCAGCCTAAGAGATAAAGGATATCCGGACACTCCCCTTTTCCTGACGGGCAGCCCAATCGGTGCTCATTACACTGCAAGGTCTCTCTCCTCCCTGCTAGTCCCCGGGTGCGATGCTGGAGACAGGCGGGGAGGGGAGGAGGAGATAAACCGTGCAATGTTAACAATAGTAAACGTTTAAGTCGCCATGAAGCCCCTTTTTGTTTTTAAAAGCCCCAGACATTCCATAAAGCATCTCTGATTTAAATTCGGTTTTGGTTAAAATTTATTTTTCTATCAGGACAAGTAGATTGGAATACCAATTTTGTCCCTGGACAAGTGTGTGTGTGTGTGTGTGTGTGTGTGTGTATGTATGTATATGTGTGTGTGTGTGTGTATATATATACAGTTGCAAAGAAAAAGTATGTGAACCCCTTGGGATTACGTGGAGTTTTGCATGAATTGGGCATAAAATGTGCTCTGAATGTCATCTAAGTCACAACAATAGAAGAACACAGTCTGCTGAACATAATACTACACAAACATTAGATGTTGCCATGGTTTAATTGCACATAACATGTAAACATTCACAGTGCAGGGAGGAAAAAGTATGTGAGGCCCTAGCTTAATGACTTCTCCCAGAGCTAATTGGAGCCAGGAGTGAGCCAACCTTGACTCCAATCAGTGTGATGATATTGGATGTGTTGCTGACAGCTGTCCTGCCCTTAAAAAACACACACCTGTTTTGGGTTTAACTGGTTTCAAGAAGCACTGTCTGATGTGAACCATGCCTCGCAGAAAAGAGCTCTCAGAAGACCTACGATCAAGAATTGTTGACTTGCATGAAGCTGGAAAGGGTTACAAAAGTATCTCCAAAAGCCTTGATGTTCATGTGTCCACGGTAAGACAGACTGTCTACAAATGGAGAAAGTTTAGCACTGTTGCTACTCTCCCTAGGCGTGGTCGTCCTGTAAAAATGACTGCAAGAGCACAGCGCAGAATGCTGCATGAGGTAAAGAAGAATCCCAGAGTGTCAGCTAAAGACCTACAGAAATCTCTGGCACATGCTAACATTTTTGTTGACACATCTACAATAAGGAAAACATTAAACAAGAATGGAGTACATGGGAGGACACCACGGAGGAAGCCATTGCTGTCCAAAAAGAAGATTGCAGCACGTTTGAAGTTTGCAAAAGAGCACCTGGATGTTCCACAGCACTACTGGCAGAATATACTGTGGACAGATGAAACCAAGATTGAGTTGTTTGGGAAGAACACACAACACTATGTGTGGAGAAAAAAAGGCACAGCACACCAACATCAAAACCTCATCCCCACTGTAAAACATGGCGGAGGGAGCATCATGGTTTGGGGCTGCTTTGCTGCCTCAGGGCCTGGACGGATTGTTGTCATTGATGGGAAAATGAATTCCAGAGTTTATCAAGACATTTTCCAGGAAAACGTACGACCGTCTGTCCGCCAACTGAAGCTCCGCAGAGGATGGGTGATGCAACAGGACAATGACCCAAAGCATACAAGTCATTCAACAAAACAATGGCTGCAACAGCACAGAATACGCCTTCTGGAGTGGCCCAGTCAGAGTCCTGACCTCAACCCGATTGAAATGCTGTGGCATGACCTTAAGAGAGCGATTCATACCAGACATCCCAAGAATATTGCTACACTGAAACAGTTTTGTGAAGAGGAGTGGTCCAAAATGACTCCAGATCGTTGTGCAGGTCTGATCTGCAACTACAGGAAACGTTTGGTTGAGGTTATTGCTGCCAAAGGAGGGTCAACCAGTTATTAAGTCCAAAGGTTCACATACTTTTTCCTCCCTGCACCTGTGAATGTTTACATGTTATGTGCAATTAAACCATAGCAACATCTAATGTTTGTGTAGTATTATGTTCAGCAGACTGTGTTCTTCTATTGTTGTGACTTAGATGACGTTCAGAGCACATTTTATGCCCAATTCATGCAAAACTCCACGTAATCCCAAGGGGTTCACATACTTTTTCTTGCAACTGTATATATATATATATATATATATATATATTTATTTTTATTTCCACACCCTGTGTCTCCTAGGCCACTCCTGTGTGGTCTTGGCTGTGTTTTTAGAATGGTTGTCATGTTGGAAGGTGAACCCTTTTGGCCGAGTCTGCGGTCCGGAGCACGATGGAACAAATTTTCATTGAGGATACCTCTGTACTTTGCTTCACTCCGCTTTCCCTCAACCCTGACCGGTCTCCCAGTCCCTGTTACTGAAAAACACCCCACCATACCTTATTGTTGGGATGGTATTGAGCAGGTGATGAGCGGCGCCTGGTTTCCTGCAGACATAACGTTTGGAATCTAAGCCACACAGTTCAATCTTGGTGTCATCAGATCAGAGAATCTTGTTCCTCAGTCTGAGAGTCCTTTGGGTGCTTTTTTGCAAACTCCAAGCTGGCTTTCATGTGTTTTGCACTGAGGAGAGGCTTCAGGCTGGCCATTCTGCCATTAAGTCCAGGTCAGTGGAGGGCTGCAGTGATGGTTGTCCTTTTGGAACTTTGTCCCATCTCTACACAGGATCTCTGGAGCTCAGTCAGAGTGACCGTCGGGTGTTTGGTCACCTCTCTTACTAAGGCCCTTCTCCCCCGATTGCTCAGTTTGGCCGGGCAACCAGCTCTGGCAAGAGTCCTGGTTGTGTCAAATGTCTTCCATTTGTGAATTATGGAGGCCGCTGTGCTCTTGGGAACCTTCAGTGCAGCAGAATTTTTTTTTTTTTTATTTGCAGCCTTTCCGAGATCTGTGCCTTGCAATGATTCTGTCTCAGCTTCACAGGCAGTTCCTTTTGACCTCATGACTTTTCCATACAGTATGCATTGTCAGCTGTGAGGCCATTTTATAGAGGTGTACGTGCCTTTCCAGTCAGTTTCCCACAGGTGAACTCCAATCAAAGTGTAGAAACCTCTCAGCAATGATCGAGTGAAATGGGAGGCACCTTAACTAAATTTAAAGTGTCGCTGCAAAGGGTCTGAATACTTATGCCAATGTGATATTTCAGTTTTTTTTTTTTTTTTTTTGTTTATACGTTTGCAAACATTTCTAAAATTCTGTTTTCACTTTGTTTATTATGGGGTACTGAGTATAGAATAATGGGGGGGGGGGGGAAATCAATTTAAACAACTGTAGTATGTGCATTGTGGTACACTGTCAAATATGGTACTTTTGCACCATTTGGCAGCCCATTCGAACAAATTGACTGCTTCAATGCAAAATACATGTTGACCCCTGTGCACTACTGCACCATAATAGTGTAGATGGTCCCTTTTTAAAGTGCTGATCTTTAAAGAACCAGCAAACACAAATGCTCCTGCGCTTGGGGATGGACTCGATGCAGGCTAAAACCACACCATGAATGTCCTGGAACATGCACACCTTGCTGCCATCAAATGGACCGAGGGAATCCAAATATACTGAATGAGGAAAGAACAAACAGAGGGCGCACAGGCCTAGTGCATTACCATAAGAAATAAAGTAGGTGTTGTACTCACAAACAACAATAAAGTCAAGGCACATCATAAAAGAACAGCTGGGTCAGCACCGCGCTGAATAACAGTCCACAATAGGGAGTGTAGACATCCAATAGGCTGACGCATTTCGAGGACTTGCCTCTTCCTCAGAGCCCTCGTCCTCGAAACGCGTTAGCCTATTGGATGTCTACACTCCCTATTGTGGACTGCTACTCAGCGCGGTGCTGACCCAGCTGTTCTTTTATGATGTGCCTTGACTTTATTGTCGTTTGTGAGTACAACACCTACTTTATTTCTTATGGTAATGCACTAGGCCTGTGCGCCCTCTGTTTGTTCTTTCCTCATGCTGATCTTTAAAGCCTGGGGCAGCCAATCAGATTTGGACTTTCATTTGCTACCTTCACTAGTTCTGATTTAAATCTGATTGGTTGCTAGGAGTTGTCTGAGAGTTGATCTGAATGATGATCTGTATGAATAATGTGTGTTCTAAGATTCCCCAATTGTTGCATCTCCTGTCTTTCTGTATGTTTCTAAAAATCCTTACTAAATACATTGAAATATAAGATTCCCCAATTGATGTATTAAATACAGTTTGAATACTGCATTCAGTTCCCAGTTCTCTTCTTTTGATTGGTCTGGGCAATGTTTGGAGCCTACCAGACTGCTCGATGTACACTTATTGCTACGTGCAGCTCTCCACCTTTACAAATCAATGTATCATTTTTTTTGTTCTATTTTTACACTGGTGTGTATGTACATTGCTTGTGTGACACCACAATGATCATCGGTTTAGGTTGGGTGTCAGTAATAGGGATTTAAAAGAAATCTGTCATGAGAAACCTAGAAGCTGACATTGGCAAGTTCTCTATCAGAAAATTCTGCTTGGCTTTTGTTCTGCTACCTTTTTTTTTTTTTCTCTGACATTTCTCAGATTTTTCTGATCGTATTAGTTACTTGTAGAGAAAGTAATAAAGATTGTGTGTTGACGTTACAGCCAGTCACCTGTCATTTGAAGGAGGTCAGCAATGTCAACCCACATGCTTGTTTCATGACAGGTTTACTCTGAAGTTCTGATGTTGTATGCTTTCTGTACCTAATGGATAAACCTGGGCATGTTTACATCACATAACAGGATTCAAAATGTCATTCTGCAACTGTAAATTTTCAGTGCTGCATTGTACTGAACTGGTCACTATAACTTATTCCAGATGTATTGAGGGACAGATGTAATTTTTTGGTACAAGTTGTCCTTTAAGAAGTGCACCTGAACCAGTATGTACCTCTGCCCCCATTCCGGCAGTCTTCACTGTGCTGTCCTGCCCAGAGCCACACAACATTACATAGCAGTGGGCCTTGTGGTAGAATATCAGACTTGTATTCTTCAAGTGTCATTTTTCAGCGCAGATTGGAATATGATTGTGGTAGCTATGGGGTTTATTTACTGAAGCTGGAGAGTGCAAAATCAGGCTCACTTCTGCCTAGAAACCAATCAGCTTCCAGGTTTTATTGCCAAAGCTTAATTGAACAAACTGAAGTTAGAAGCTGATTGGCTACCATGCACAGCTGCACCAGATTTTGAGTGCTCCAGTTTTAGTAAATCCCCCCCTATGTGTCGTCTAATACCCTGTCCTTTCCATAGACATTTTCAAAACATTTGGTTTATATATTGCTTGTGCATCACCACTCACAACATCAGAACTGCACTTTTCTGTGAGTGACTCTAAGCCTTGGTTCACACTGAATACAACTTTGAAATTGCACTAATTCACTTGACGCGGCTTGCCACTTCATTTAACAGAAGTCCATGCAAGTTGCAATGAAATCAGAAAAAAAGTAGTGTAGGAACTATTTTTGAAATCTTGCTACTTCAAATTGCACTGTTTAAAGCGGAGTTCCACTCACCCTGTCAAAAAATAAAAGTCAGCAGCTACAAAAACTGTAGCTGCTGACTTTTAAAAAACAGCCACTTACCTGTCATTCGGTCCCGTGGTGTGTCCACCGCAGCCCGTTTCACCGGCCGTCCTGTATTCCAGGAGGCCGGCATCTTTAGTGTGGGCACTCGGCTGTGAGAGCTTGCAGCTTCACGGCCGGGTACCCACTGCGCATGTGCGAGCAGCGCTGCGCTTCGTTAATGGTCCTGTAGCCTTCTGGGACCTGTCACGTGTCCCAAAAGACTACAGGGAGGGAGGACACCTTCCGATCGCCTGGGCAATCGGACCGAAAGTGGGAGCGGGTACCTCTCAAATTCGAGTACCCGCCCCCCGCACCCCCCAAAGGTGTTACTCTTTAATGGGGAGCAGGGGAGCAGTCCTTAAAGCAGAACTTCTCCTTTTGGGCGGAGCTCCGCTTTACGACCATGTAACAGACATACTTTTGATGTGATTTCAGGTGTGATTTGTAAATCGCATGAAGTGGCACTGGTGTGAACCCGTGCTAATTCTAAAGATTTGCTGTGATCTGCTGGAAGACTACAATTTGGGGCCTCGTGTACAAAATATGCAAGGATGCAACTGAGGCAGCCAATTGGACTTCAGTCTCCGCCTGTGAGTTCTGTGAGTTCTAGTGCTTCTTTCAGTTTAATGGATAGCTGGGAGTTGTTGGAGGTCATTATTCCCTCAGTTGTATACATAAAATAGGAGCAAACTGTTCCTTTTTTTTATATAAATCTATATACTGTATATTTAGACTATTTTGCTTGTGTTCACTTTACGTACGAAGCTGGAATAGACTGTTAGTGACACATAGGGGTCTATTTATAAAGCTGAGAAGGTGTTTCACAAACATTTACTGGTAGTGAATCAATGACTCCCATTTAAAGCACACACACCTGGATGGTTCTCCTCCAGAGAATGTTTGTTTGAAAAAGTCAAATTCTTTGCTTTATAGATAGACCACTTAGTGTATGTAAAGCTAAGAGTGTAACTAAAGGCAAAACTTGTTTTCATTTTGAATAGAGTAAGGGGGGGGGGGGGGGGTTATAACCCCTGTCTTTTTTTTTTTTTTTTGCCAGTCTGTCGCCTAGATTTCCTTTCACTTCCTGTCACAGAGCCAAAACAGGAAGTGAGAGGAACTCCTCCAAAGTGAGGGAATCTCGTGTGACACCAGGGTCACCAGAACTAATGTCCCTATTGGAAAATTTCCCTTCTATTCCTGTTAGGAAGACAACCCAAAATTTGGGATTTTCTTTTACTTTCACTGATAACTGTAAACAGGACAAACAGAGAGGGTGAGCCTCCCTAATGGGGGCACAGACAGCAATAAAATTGACTGGGGTTCTAATCCCTCTCCACTCTGTCCAAAACAAAAACGTTTTTTGCTTTTGTTATACCTAAATCTTAAATTTTTTTTTTTCTGTCTTTTGCTGTCTGTTTCCCATCATCCCTTTCCTACAGGTCTTGTGAAACCCTAAAATTGTGGGATTTCTCATTACTCTCTCTGCGGAAGCGGCCATTGTATCTAACCAATCCATCCCATTCTTTCAAAAACTAGAGTTAAAAAAAAAAAAAAAAAAAAAAAGTTGATCTTCACATATTCTTTTCTGTAACCTGCTGCATAAGCATGGTAATACTGGGCCTTGTATATAGATCTGTGCTAAGATAATGCTGTCTCAAGCAATCACTCATTTTTAACTTTTTTTTTTTTCTTCTAATTGCCTATTTTCAGTGCAGATTAAATTCTGGTTGGATGTTGTGAATTACAGTGTGTGAGTATCATTCTCTCAAGTTTTCAACAAGGCTTCTGACATTGTGCTTGAATTATTCAAATATCGGGCACATTCACATTCCTTTGGGTCTTTGCAGTTCATTTTTTCAAGGCAGTCCGTAATGCATGGCTTGTGTTGTGATAAACTGCGATGTGGGTACATGCGTGTTGGTAAAACTCACTTTACTGTACGGCCTCATGTAGTTGTGTGGTTGGGGGGTGGTTGCCATGTGTTTGCTGCCCCCCCCCACCCATAAGTCGCAATAGGGAGTGGATGGGGGGGGGGGTGTTTCCATGCCATGGTCATGATGTTTTGCTTAAAATCTACCTGATCAGTGGGTGGCAAGCCTACCGAACATGGCGCGTTCAGGTGAATGGGGAAGCAGCATGAATGCCCTACAGCCGTGTACGGTGCAGATGGTTGTAGTGCGCTTGTCAGCAAAAGTGAAGTTAAAGAATATGTAAACCCAACATTTCCTATTCCTGATATGCGCCTGCAGTACCATGGACTTGTATTAAAACGTATCCTGTTCTCTTTTGTATTGCTTCCTGTGTGTGAAATCCCTGGGGTTCCTGCCAGTCCCTCCTTACCACCCATCCATTGCCTCTGAAGCGCGATCCAAAAATGGATTGTGCTTCAGAGAAAAGGTGGATTTTGAAAAGCATTATCTGCAGTGGGCCTCATGGTTAAGGCTCCATGCACACTAGCTTATTTTGAAGCTCTTAGCAACTAGTTCTGAGCATTTTGTTTTCCTTTTGCTTCTAGAAGCAAATGGTGTTCTCTTAACCACTTGCTGTCCGCCTGCTGTTTATAAACGGCAGGACGGTGGCACTCCAGGGGCGGGTTGCCGTTCATAAACGACACCCGCCTTTTCTAGCTGTGCGCGCTCCCTGGGAGCGCGCAGCACCGCGATCCAGGGCCCGCTGTGTCCTCCGGACACAGTGAAACACCAATCGTCGGATGGGACCTCTGTACGAGGTCCCGATCATGTGATCACTGATAGGCCAGTCAGTGATCACATGCAAAGTAGTAAGCAAGATGTCACTTGTGACATCATTGCTTACTACGTGTGAAATCTGTGAATGATCACAGAGGTCACATGGTACAGGGCCATTCACAACAGCCTTGTACCATGTGACAAGCTGTGACCAATCACAGCTCACTCAGTACTTCTCAATGACTGCAAGAATGCAGACAGAGAGAAAGAGAAATGATTGCATCCTATATGGGTGTAAAAGCAATCAGTGTAAAAAAAAAAAAAAAAAAAAAAATCTTCATCACCCCCCACAAGTAGTACAGTGTCACCATGGTGACACTGTACTGCTAGGGTGACGGTATGTAAAAAAAAAATAAAAATAAAAAATAATATAAAAAAATGAAATACAAACGTAAAAAAAAATGTTTAAAAATTATAATTTTTGGTTATAAACTAAATTGGATTTTTTTTTACTAAAAAATAACGGAATAAATTTTGGCCAAGATTTATGATGAAATATTATTTATTTGCTAAATTTTATAAAAAAAAACACTTTTTTTTCAAAATTTTTGGACTTTTTCATTTACATAGCAAAAAAAATAAAAATCCCAGTGGTGAATAAATACCACCAAAATAAAGCTTTTTCTGTCTCAAAAAAATGGTAAAAAATTCATATGGGTACAGTATTGCATGACCGCGCAATTGTCATACAAAGTGTGATAGCGCTGAAAGCTGAAAATTGCCCTGGACAGGAAGGGGGTGAAAGTGTCCGGACTGGAAGTGGTTAGGTGTGCATGCACACTATTGTGGCTAGAAGCATTTTTCAAGCTTCATCTTCAAGGAGCAGAAAAAAGGTTTTTTTTTTTTTTTTGTGTTTTTTTTCTTTTCTTTTTTTTGCGTTTTTGGGAGTGATTTGCAAGCAGCAAAAAAAAAAATGCTGAATGATCCAAAACGTTACTAAAACTCTCCTAAACAGCTTTTTTTTTTTTTTGTTTTTTTTTTTTCTTGCCTTTTTTTGTTTTTCCCTACATGTACTGTAGAAACGCTAATAAAATGCTCCTAGACTCTCCTAAAACGCTGCTGAAAACCGGGGTGTTTTTTCCAGCATTTTTTTTTAGCTTAAAACAAATGCTGGTGTGCATGGAGCCTAAAACTGTTGGAAAGAATTTGTCTGACAACCAATCACATTTGAACTTTCATTCTCCAGCTGTCTAATTCTGGGGCAGATTGGAATCTGATTGCTATGGGTTGTCTGGGAACGTATTCCCTTCGAATACAAAGAAAATTATGCATGAGGTTGAGAAACAAACAATACTCATTTTGTGTGCAGCTGCTTAAGTGACACCATGCATGGAACCTGACTGTGTGGGAGTGACACTGCTTTAAAGTTTTGCGGTGACCTTTCGGACGAGCACAACGCTGGTCCTGGTGTATTAAACTAAGGGAGAAACTGTCTCTGGGAACTCATCATATTCAACCTTCATTCTCCAAATGTCATTTTTCCAGTACAGATTTGAATCTGAATGGTTGCTATGAGTCTGCTGAAAGCGTTATTCTCTCAGAATGCTTAAAAACCTTATACGTGAGGTCAAAAACGCACCATTCTCATCATGCACGACAATGGAGTGGACTGTGTGTGAGCCGTATGGATATAAAGGCAGTCTGCTATGAAGTGAAGCACCTCTGTTGTTGCGCACACACTTCACATTGCTTTCAGGGTGTGACACTTGTCATATATAATAATAATAATATGCAGATTATGCCCCGTGTATGTGATATTCTGTTGTGGCCTGATGTAGAGCTATGGTAGTGTCCGACAATCTGTACATACGTGTTATGTAAAATATGTACGTTACCTGTGAGGGATAAACGTGTTTTGACTTCTGATGATCCTCACCCATTTAAAAGGAACCTTGTACTGCGAGAGAGATGCCTGAATTTTCTAACCTTTTTCTTCTGAGAATGCTAGTTTCTTGGCTGCTACATAGATCCATTAGATTCTGTGTAAGTAATTTTCGCTTGTGCTGTGCAAACTGATATGAACTGAAGACGAACATGGAAGCTGATTTCTTAGCAAAACAACATGATGACGTCTGTGTGCAAGGACACTAAGGGGTTTATTTACTAAAGCTGGAGAGTGCAAAATCAGACTCACGTCTGCATAGAAACCAATCAGCTTCCAGGTTTCATTGCTAAAGCTTCATTGAACAAGCTGAGGTTAGAAGCTGATTGGTTTCTATGCAGAAGGGAGTCTGATTTTGGACTCTCCAGCTTTAGTAAATAAACCCCTAATCGCCCATCAAAATGTGTATACAGTTTATCCCAGGGTGGATTTGATTTAAATCACTAGTCAGTAAGGCTTGATTTAAATCCTAGTTTTCTACATAGACTAATTCTTGCTGGTATAACTTTAATATACAAGTAGATGAAGATTTTTAGAACAACAACTTTTCATATTATTTTTTTTATCCCCAGTTTAATAGGTTAATCATTCATATTTGGACAACTTTTCTGTTGTACTTCGGAAGGAGAAAAATAATCATTCCCTTAATAATAACAATTTAAATAGATTTATTCAACTGAAACAATAACATTCCAGCATATGTGATTTGCTTAAACATCCATGTTTGGTAACTAATTTGGCTAAACAAAATATATATATTTTAGGAAACTTAGACTGTCAGCCCCTTCCTCCTCACACTGAGTTTCACTTTCTTCTTGTGCAGATCTATTCCACTCCAAACAATCAGAAAAATATTGTTTCTATTCTATTCACTGAACTTCTTGAAACTTAGCACTGAAGGGGTTGATTCTGTATTCATAGGTCTGTAGAAGTTAGGATGAAGGTCTTTTCCTTAACTCTGTTCATGTTATAACATTTTTGCTGTGAAGAAGAGGCATGTGATCTCCGCTGAGTCAGATTCAGTTTTGAGAACTGCAAAAGTAAACCAAACATCTGTGATAATATCTTGTAGGCAGAGAAACTGCCCAATAATCTTACAAAAACCTCTGGAAGAGCATGACATTGTGAATGGATTCATGGAATTTATTTACCAAAAAAATTAAACATGTACAGCCTTATTCTACATAATTAAAAGACTAATCTTTATTTCATGATGGAATAACCTTTGGATGGTAATATATTTTCCTCAAAAAGCATTTTATTTAAAAAAAAATCTGATTTAAATCAAAAAAATCCGATTTTTTTTTTTTTTTTTTTTTTTTTTTTTTTTTATCATTGATTTTTATCCACCCTGATTTATCTGCAAAGCCAGATAAAATGTAAGCATTAGTTTGCCATTGCCCTTAAAATATGCTACATGGTTTTTCTTTGAGCTGTGTCCACATTTTACTGATTTTTTCTTACAAGAAATCAAGATGCTTGGGAATAACAGCAGTAACAAAATTGTATCTTTCATCTTCAGTAAATTAAATCTGATTGGTTGCTATGAAATATTCTATTTGCATATCATGATTGCTTAGGCCATGCAGTTTTTTTGTGCATATGTGATGAGTCTGGTATAATCATTCTGATGCATGGGTGTATTTTGTAGTTATCAAGTTATTCCAGGGTAATGCTCATTTTTAAAAAATTATAATCTGGAAATATAAAGTCAATATAAACTCTAAATCTATTATTATGTATGTTTAATATTGTTCCTCTGTTAAACAGTTTTGTTATGCAAATAGTTTTTTTCTGCTTCCACTTTCTTACATGGAGATCCTGCCAGCAACAATACTTGTGTTGCAGGCTGACGGTATTAAGCTTCTTCTTGTCAATTAGCAGGAACGTTGTTGGCCTGCCTTGTGAGTTCCTTCAGTTGGATATCAGCAAGACTGCCCAACCACCAACTGAAGGAGCATGCTCGATAGACTTGACACCCTGCTGCTAATTGCCAGGTAGTGAATTGGCAATCTGCAGGTAGGAAATTTTGCAACAGATTCACAAAAAAAGTTATACGGTGAAATATGACAAATGTACTGAAAATAGATGAAAGGTTTATATACACTGCAGCAATAGAAGTAGACTTGCAGTGAAGATTTGTTTTTTGTAATTTTATAGCTTTAATGGGGCAGCTTTTGCAATTTAGTTGTCCATCTCTACAGTGGATGCAACAAATTTTGGAAACTTGATGTTTTTTCTTTTTTTGGTCCTGGTAAAGAAAGTCACATGGCTGTGGTGTACGTAAGTTCTTTTATGCAGCAAGTTTTTCCTATTCAAAAAGCAGCCAAAGTAGAAAATGTCCAATACAGGCTGCCCCAACAAGTTGTTCATTTTGATATGTAGGATGCGGTTGTAAAGGGGGAAAATATATCTCAATCAGCCATAACATTATGATCACCCACCATAACCTGTCGAGGCCTGCACTGCCAGAGCACACTGATCAGTGCTGGCAACCATTGGCTGCTAGTGATTCACCATGCCTCTTCAGTAAAAGCCGGTCCCAAAACTGGCCTCTGTAGACAAGGGCCAAATGTAGGATGGTTCCTGACGATTTTCAGTCTGTGTGTACAAGGCTTAACACTTGCCTATTTTTTTTTTTTTTTTTTATTATTCATGATTTGATTTTTCTGCTTTCAACACATCAACTTCAGGGACAACATTTTTACTTGCTGTCTAATATATCCCCCACATTTTCAGGTGCCATGTAACAAGATAACAGTGTTATTCACTTTACATGTCAGTGGTCATAATGTTATGGTGGATCAGTGTGTTTTTTATATGTGAGGTTTTTTTTTTTCTGTTTTTATAATTGGACACATTTTATTGCTTTTATTTCCCTAGTTTTTGGGGACTTGATTCTTTTAAATATCTTCTATCCTTTAAATGTTTTATTTATCTGTTTATCTGCTGACACACCAGATAAGAGTAATAGTGACAGTTCTGATTGTCCAGCTTCATTTGTTCATTTATTGCTGTTGGCGAATGTCTCCATATTGCATTTTTTTTCACTGCAATCACAGCTGCCATTCTAGCACTTAGAAACATACTTGATGATCTCTCCTCCCCCTGCACTTTACAGGGGTTTGTCGAGGACATGTATGCCATTCAAAATAAGGGCTTATCATCTGAGGAGCTTTGTTTCCTGACATACCAGCATTTCCTAATTAATGTCTGTGAGATTGTATTTGGTCTGTAAATATGTTGGTGTTGGAACCAAAGCACATGAGGCATGTGCAGCCTGTAGTTTTGTGGATTTTTTTTTTTTTGCTTGAAATACTGATTGATGTTGAGGTGTAGATGGAGCTATATAGACTAATTATAGAAACTGATGCCAAGAGCTTGCACTCCATTGTCTTGAAGCAATTTTAATAAATTTTGTATTGTATCATACAGGAAATGTGTGAGGTTCAGTTACCGTGTGTTCTTCAGGTCATTGTGGAGAATGAAAGTTGCAATTTATTTTGTTTGGTTTGGTCCGAATCCTAGACAACTTCACTATGTACATGTTTCTGTATACAATCCATCCAGGATAGAGGAAGCGTTGAAAGGGCAGGTGGTAAGAAGTCAGTCTGATTGCTTATTATTTACTTACTGGCATGAAAATGAATTTTATTGTGTTGCAGTGCTGGGAGTGGCAGCAGGGTCTTTGTCCTATCCATGTTTGATCTGTGTGTTGTCAGTACATATGCTGGAGCATATGTGGAAAGATGCTAACGCGTGCCAGGTTGCTATATGGGACATTCTGCTATGTTGTCTTGTTAGACTTGGACTGCTATACTAAGCCCTATCTACATCTAAAAGAGTAACCCAAATATAATTTCTGGAAAAGTTCAGGCTTTGGTTTTTTTTTTTTTGTTTTTCCCTTTTCTTTTTTATTTATTTATTTATTTATTTTTAACTCCCATAAGATGAAATCAAAATTTTAGATCTACTTAAAGTATATGTAAACCCACTCCTTGTAAAAATAAGTAATTCAGTTGAAACTAGAATTGAAAGGCAAAACATTTTGTGGATAGATAACACTTTTTTTTTTTTTATTCCTCCTGGTTTCATCTGCATAAGAGCTTGGGTAGGTGAAACAGCAGGACACTGATCTTCCCAGTGCAAGTCTGTGCAGGGGTAACATGTCTGATCATTTAGAGAACTGGTAGGAACAGCAGGGATTTCACGCAAAGGAAGTAATACAGAGAGAACAGAATACTTTTTTCATATAAGTACATGGTACAGCAGGCCCATATCAGGAATATGAAATGTTGGGATTATGTACTCTTTAACCACTTTCAATCCAGACACTTTTACCCCCTTCCTGTCCAGGCCAATTTTCAGCTTTGTGTTATCACACTTTGAATGACAATTGCGCGGTCATGCAACACTGTATCCATATGAATTTGTTAAAAAAATTTTGAGACAGATAAAACTTTATTTTGGTGGTATTTATTCACCACTGGGATTTTTTTTTTCTTTTTGCTATATAAATGAAAATGTCCAAAAACTTTGGAAAAAAAGTGCTTTTCTTATAACATTTTACAAATAATCTTTCTTCATAAATCTTGCCCAAAATGTATTCAGTTATCTTTTTAGTAAACAAAAAATAACCCAAATTAGTTTATAGCCAAAATATTATAATTAAAAAAAAAAAAAAAAAAGTTAACTTTTTTTTTTACACATACTGTCACCCTAGCAGTACAGTGTCACCATAGTGACACTGTACTACTTGTGGGGGTGATTAAGATTTTTTTTATTTTTTACACTGATTGCTTTTACACCCATAAAGGCTGTAAAACCAATCATTTCTCTTTCTCTCTGGCTGCATTCCTGCAGCCATTGAGAAATACTGTGAGAGCTGTGATTGGTTACAGCTTGTCACATGGTAGATTAGATTCAACTTTATTGTCATTGTGCAAAGTACATGTACAGAGCCAATGAAATGCAGTTAGCATCCTGTTGTAAATGGCCTTGTACCATGTGACCTCTGTGATCATTCACAGATTTTAGTAGTAGTAAGCAATGTCAGTGGCCAATCGGTGATCACATGATCGGGACCTCACACAGAGGTCCTGTACAGTGATTGGTGTTCCCAGGGAACGCGCACCGCTTGAAAATGTAGGCGCCATTTATGAACGGCAACCCACTCCTGCACTGCTCCTGTCCGGCCGTTTATGTACATGGGCCGGACGGGAAGTGGTGATGGAGGTTGCAAATGGTCTCCTGCTAGCAGAATTAATTTGGTTCCCCGTAATGCATCACTTCTGTGTCATATGATCTAAAGCTGCTATTAAGATAGGTGACCCACAGCAGCTGAGAATTGTGGTGCCTAAATCCGTGGTGTCTTCATTCACTTTGAATATTGACTCTGATGTGGCTTCTCTAGTACATGTTTGCTGCGGATTCAGGTCACTGCAAAACTGCACTAGAGAATTGGAGTACCAAGACTCTTGCTTAATGCAAGTGACAGGTGTTTGTAAAACCTAAACACACCTACTCCCCATCCTCACTATTTTGTAGCATTGCTTTGGTTTTTAAGCAGCTCCCATGCATCTAACCATAAGAACGTGAAGGAATTGAAAACCATTCCGAGCTCTGTGTACTTCTTCATGGTCAACATGTCAAAAGCTGTCAATAATAAGGGCAGAGACAACATGGCTCCCATCCAGTTCTCTCTCTTATTGCAGAACTTACATTTGTTGATAAATAAGTGACATGCATGTGTCAAATTTTTTTTTTTCTTCTTTTTTCTTTTTTCTCATAACAAAATATGTGCTCCTGCATACCCTGTCACACCACATAGCAAGTGGTCCATGTGGCCACGTTTTCTTCCTAACTTCCAAATGATTCCAGCCTGTTTATTGAACCAAGAAGGAGTATCACCCAAATGTTGATGTTTGTGTCCTCTCCTTCTTGTGAGGTGTTTTTTGTTTGTGTTTTGTTCCGTTTTTTTTTATATGTGTTTAACAGAACTCCCTGCAAGGAAGAAAAAATTCTTCCTGCTCATGATTCTGAGCACCGCTCTATTACATAAAACTGAGTGCATTAATGCACTTCAGAAACCAACATTTTGGGAGTGTCAGGTACATGGTCCCCCACTGTACTCAATACCACCCCCCCCCCCATCCCCTCTCCCTCCCCAGTAAAATCTTAAACTGGCCATACTTAGATTGAAATCTGGCCAGTTCGGCAGGGACCAGCCATGTTTCGGTCTGTGTATATGGGTACTTAGGTTGTACAGAAGTCAAACTACTGATCGATGTCTCTACACCCACCTTGTTGGATTTCACCTGCTTGATAAGGGTTGGGCTATCTCTGGCAGCTTTGATTAGTGTATTCTTTCCTGCCATCAGAATACAAAGTTTCAATGGGAAGGATTCCCCCATCCACCTCGAATGTGCGGATGGGGGAATCCTATCTTATTTTTTTTTCATTCAACAATCTGTGATTATTGGCAAGAATTACCCCGTACAGATAGCTAAGAAGATCAGTGGTGTCAGTGGGAACTTCTCTAAAAGGCAGAAATTGCTCAGAACATAAAGTGGTATTAAAGTCACATTTTAGATTTTTACCTATAGGTAAGCCTATATAATAAGGCTTCCCTATATGTACAGTAAATATCTCCTAAATGTGTACCGTTGATTTGCTTTAGCAGCAGCCAGTGATGTCACCGGTGCATGCGCTCTGAAGGAACAGCAGAGCTCTGTGCTGTGCCTGTGTCTCCAGCATGCATGCGCGGGAGTGATGTCCTCGAGGCCTGGCCATTTATATGGCCAAAGCCCACAAACCGGAAGGAAGACTGGGTGAAGATACAAGCATCGGTTCCCATGACAGCACGCTGTTGGAGGGCTTTGTTTTCAGGTAAGTTTGTCCTAATGTGCTAGTATGAAGTGCATATTATGACTTATCCGCTTCCATACCGGGCACTTTTACCCCCTTCCTGCCCAGGCCAATTTTCAGCGCTCTCACATTTTGAATGACAATTGCGCGGTCATACAACATTGTACCCAAACTAAAATTTTATCATTTTCTTCACACAACTAGAGCTTTCTTTTGATGGTATTTAATCACCGCCGGGGTTTTTATTTTTTGCTAAATTAACAAAAAAAGACCAAAAAGTTTGAAAAAAAAAACGTTTTTCTTTGTTTCAGTTATTAAAGTTTGCAAATACATAATTGTTCTTAATACATTTAGGCCAAAATGTATTCTACTACATGTTTTTGGTGAAAATAACCCAAATTAGGATGTATTATTTAGTCCGTAGGAAAGTTAGCGTTCACGAACTATGGGATATATCTGAAAATTGATCAGTCCTGAAGGAAGTACTGACGACCAATCTAATTTCTTGAGGTCCAAGAATGTCGGAACAGTACAGACATCCCCCTTTTTGCAAAGTAGACAGTCCGACGTACTTCATAACAGGCATGGCGAGGTTTTTTTTTTTTTTGAAGTTGTAATTTTTTGGTCATAATTTTTTGGAAA
Source organism: Staurois parvus (assembly GCF_062004578.1). Taxonomy (NCBI): domain Eukaryota; kingdom Metazoa; phylum Chordata; class Amphibia; order Anura; family Ranidae; genus Staurois; species Staurois parvus. Next base: position 85,493 of record NW_028318179.1, on the reverse strand, counting down.
TGAAGAAATAAAAATTGATTTTCACTATTTTTTTTTTTTTTTGTTTTACATACTGTCACCAGTGCAGTACAGTGTCATCATATAACTGGCATGGCGGTGATCAGAGACACTGACTGGTGACAGTACGAAAAAAAAATTATGATTTTTGAATTTTTTTTTTATATTTTTCTCTTTTTTTTTTTTTTTTTTTTTTAAGATTTCTTTTTCATATTTCACTATGACCAAAGTAGTATAATGTTACCATAGTAACATTGTACTACTTTGGGAAAGTGATCAGTATTTTTCTTTTTTTTTTTTACACAATTTTCTTATAGCAAAGAATTTCTTTGCTATAATCAAGCATTTACCTGAATGAAATCGATTAATGCAGGGTTTTTTTTTTTTTTTTTTTTTTGTGCTTAGCTGTGATTTGGCCACGGCTAATCACATGACACAGCTGGGCTGTGATTAGCCCAGCTTGTGCATGTGATCGCTGTGACCATTCACAGCTAGCCACACTAGTATACAATGGATGGCATGAACGGAAGCCATCCATTGTATACAACTGTCATGTGACCTGCTGTGATTGGTCACAGCAGGTCACATGGTACTGGCAATGGGGCCGGTACACAGATCTGTTATTGGCCGTGTCCGAGGTACACGGCCGGTGACAGATTGCGTGGCTCTGCGGGCAGGCAAACTGCACATGACTGAAAGGACGCCATATGGCGTCCACCCGGAGGGACGAGCGTCTCGCCCGGCCGCCATCTGGCTATAGGCCAGACGGGAACTTGTTAAACTGCTGGGGGCCCCTTTTTTTTTTTTTTGGTGTGGTTTAAGGAGCCCTTAGCAACCTCTGGAGGAACCCCTCCTGAAAAGCCCTGCGTTAATGTTTTGACATAATGAACCTTGTCTTTACTGTGTTGGCAGCTATATCACATCAGTTGTAAACTAGATTTGAACACCGTCTGTCCTAGCAAAGGGTTAAGCCCTGTACCCATGGAGTTAAATTGGCCAGTTTGTCGGGAACCAGACGACTTTTATCCCATGTGTACATCTGTCTGTTCTACAGAAGCCAGTCTCACATCTGGCTTCTGTTAAATGGGCATGCTGGAAAACTCTGCACAAGGGTGAATGGGGCCTTGAGGTAAAACTTCCCAACATCTTCTGAGTTATTGGCTCCTGCATTTCAGTTTAGCTTTTATTTGCAAATAAAGTCCAGAAATTGTAAGGAGAAATACAGAGGGTGAATCTCTAACAGGGACACAGCAATAAAAACTGACAGGTGTTCTAATCCATCTCCACTAGATTTAAAAAAAAAATATTTACCTTTTAGTTATACTTTTAGCTGCAAAGTTATATCTGCCGTTTTTGAAACTGTTGGATGATTTCAATTTCCTTGCTAGAGTTCCACTTTAAGTATAAAATGGTCAGCCAGGAGCCTAGGTGCCACGCAACAAAGCCACTGTAATGACTACATACTAAACCATGCTTTTATTCAGAGGCGTATGATTTCTGGAAAGTTGTCCTCTTGTTTTACTATAAAGGCTGGTTACATGCATCTGCATACAGAATTTCTTTACAGGATTCCAGTTAAAAGCTATCCTGTATGGATAAAATGTCAGTTCCGAGTAGCTGAGCTGAATTCAGACTGAACTGTGTTTGTGTGGCTGCAGCTGAATCACACAAACTATGAGTAACCACTTGCTTGCGAGGATTACAAGGGAGTATATGGCGAGTCTGATTCGGATAGGTTGCTTCTCTACCAACCTTTTGCTAGAATTTCTCTGTACAGACAAACCTGATGCCTGAGCTCCAAGTGTAGAGTGAAGCGTCAGGAGTTTGCTGCCTGTATAAACATTCTGCTCTCCCAGGTTTCTTTTTTTTTGCTGGAAATTGGGGCTCTCTGATCTGTCTTATGCTTGGTTTGATTCTGATTTTTACTCTTAAGTGCTTGTCTGGTCTCGTAGTCTGTGTTTGAGATATCAAATTAGCATTTTCTTGAAAGGGTAATGAGAGAAAAGATGGGCCTTACATCATGTGCTGCTGTTGAATTTTTCTTTCTTGGGACCCGGCCTGTGGCCTGCAGTATCATCGCTAAAACACAGATCATTGAAAAGGTGCTATTTTTCTAGCAGTTAATGGAATGCAGTCTTGTCAGTATATCTCTCAGGAACAAAGGTATGTAATTTTATTTCACTTTATGTGAGGCTTGCTGCTGTTTGTGGAAAATGACTGTGGTTCTTATTTCTTATATAATAGCGACAAGCGTGTTTTGCATTTCAAGCAGTTGGGGCAATTTTTATTTCTCATCTGTATTCTGTAAAGGTGTACTTTGTTACCAGTCGGCAGTTTTGTTGCTTTTGTGGAATGATTACCAATGGGTGCTTGTGCTTGTAGTTCCATGAGAATTGGAGAGCAAAAGTTGATATATACTTGACTTCCAATCATAAGCAGAAAGTAGTATCTTAAATTGCTGTAAACGTTTTTCTTTTTTTTTTTTTTACTTTCTATTGCCAGCGATAGAAAAGGATCCAGAAAGTTGGGCTTCCGCTGCGAGTGCCTTGCCTGAATCCTGGCCTAGCATACATTTCACATTACCTGCTTACATAATGCATATGGTATATTCATCTAACTGTATACTTAAAGTAGCTATTGTGTGTTGGGTTTTTTTTTTTTGTTTTTGTTTTGTGTTTTTTTTTGTTTTACATTTAAACATAGCATTTTTTTGTTTTTTTAATCTCCAATGTATTCACCCTGAGATTTTATATAATTACCTTTGCTATGCAGCCATGTCCCACTGGGGGTCGTCGTGGCATCTTGCCATCTGCAGAATCGCTGAAAAAGGCAGAGAAATATTTGTGTAATGTTGCTCCCTTGCTGGTTGGATAAGTTAGGTGTTGGTTATTCACTGGTGAGAGAGATTCTGTAATGTTTCTGTTAGTGGGATCACCCATCAGGCCCGGTTCATACTAGTGTGGGCAGTGCAGCCTGTGTTTGCTCGGGTATAGCAGGCCATTCACTTGAATGGGCTGCTGTGCCGCGTGTCAAGCATAAAAAAAAAAAGGTGCATGCACCTTTTCAAAAACACATCCTCAGGGAAACCGCTTGGTCTTTTTGACCGTGTAGTTTCGCTACGGTTTCCACAGCCGCGATCGCGCTAGGGGTGCTGCAAGTGCAGGAGCAGGTGCGATTTCTACACCTGCAACCAGTCTGGAACCTGCAGGCTAGTGTGAATCCAGGGTCAAGAGCATGAGGGGGCGATCTATAAATTGGTTTTTTTTTTGTATTTAGATTTATGTGACACAACTAGCCAATGACAGGAGGGCTAAAAAACAAAAATAAAGGATTCTTACACATCTTACAAGTGTTTGGAATGCATCAAAAACGCACAGGAGCACTTTTTTAAAAAAAAAATTTAAGGGGTAAAAATAAATTAAAAACACATCAAAACGTGTGCATCTGGATTGGCAGTGTGGTGTGAAATAAACTGGCCTTCAATGAGATTGCAAACAGTTTTTTGTAAGTCTGGTCATTACAGTAGTAATGTAATGTAGTGTCAAAACAAAACTTCTTCAGTTTATTCAACTCCAGAAAATGTTGACTTTTTGGTTAACTTGACACAAGTAGTTACAGCATAACATGTTCGCTGCAGATCAGGCAGCAAACGTTGCTTGAAGATACCTTCAGTAATCTGCAAAAAATGGTCAAAGTGCAATACAGGGGCCTCCCTATCAGCTGCTACAAAATGGGGCAAAAATGTAGTTTTATTAACCAGATTATTTTTTTTATCTCATTTTGTTGCTCTGGGCAAAACTCCACTTTATTCCTAAAAAGTACCATTGGCACCTCATTATGTCCTGATTCACATGTAAAATCACTCCTTGGGTAATTACATGAGAAGTCCTTTTTTGGGGGCAGTTTACATCCACTCGTCTATCGATAACCACAGGTAATCATTCCTTGTACGATTACATGTGAACACCTGCAGAGCCTGTCATAGATTTGTAGAGGCTGAGCGGCCGCATCTGAAGGCAAATTGTTCCAGCAGCAACCTAACAGGACAGCACTGACTGTACCCAAAAGGGCCTCCATTTATGACGCAAAGATAAATCGTTTACCAAGCTTGCCTAATGTAAATTTAACAAAATGATTCAGCTTTAAGGCACGCATTTATGGCAGAATAGTTATTATTATCATACAGGATTTATATAGCGCCAACAGTTTGTGCAGTGCTTTACAATGTGAGGGCAAACCGTAGTTACAATGCAATTGAATACAGGAGGAATGAGAGGGCCCTGCTCGTTAGAGCTTACAATCTAAAGGAGTGCTTACAATCTAGTTATAGGTGCTATGACCACTTTGTATAAACTGTAGGTGGATAACTGGGGGGAATAGATGGGTTAAACAATAAAATTGAAAGTACAACTGAATGCAAAACTTTTTTAGATTTGGATTGGATATTGGAGAGGAATTAGAATCACTGACAGGTTTTTATGGCTGTCGTCTGCGTCCCCCATTGGGAAGATTTACTTTTTCTAGTTGTCCTGATGACCAGTGTCACAAGAAATGAAAGCCAAGATAAAATCAAAATCTGAGTTTCCACCAGGACAGGAACAGAAGAAGTCTTCTAATTACTACTAATTTTCTTGACAACTGTCAAAGAGGGAATTTTCTCACATGGGAAAGAGATCTTCTCCCATCCTGTTGAGTTTATAGGACAGGAATTGAGTGGAAATCTCTTCAATTGGACACAGGTGACCTGACAATGGTCTTAACCCTCCTATACTCCAACATAGACAGATAAAACGTTTTGGCTTTGGGTACACTTTTAACCAATTATTTTTACTGGGCTTGTTACGCATGCAAAAGACTTTATTGAAGTACGCGGGCATGTGTAGTATACCCTGTCCTTGTGCACAGCTGCCTCTTCCTTTCTTGCACTTGGCAAATTCCAGCTGACGAAATAAAATTCAGGTGGGATTTGCTTTGTAAATAAAGCAGTTGTAATAGCTTTATCGATCAATCTGCTTTTGATTTTCTGTTGTTTTTAGCCCTGGTGACAATGTTCCTAACCCTTCCCTATTCTCTAAAAGTTCTGACTTTAGAAGCTGGTTTTCCACAACCTGTATGGAAGTCTCTGGGCTAAGACCGCTACTGAGCGTGGGACCTGGATCTCATTAAAGTGTACTTGGAAACTGTATAATTCACCATAAGGAGGTACCACAAGATGCCTGCGCATACCTGTAGTTTCTATGTCGGCAGCAGCGGCAGACTGACCATTTGAGCACTTGGGCACTGCCCGAGGGCCCGGGGTCAGTAGGGGGCCCCATGAAATGCCCCTGGTACTTTTTCTTTAAATTTTTTTTTTTTTTGTAGTCTTTTTTTTTTTAGGTGTGTGCTTTGAGTGTGAGTAAGGACACAGGGGCCCCATGATCCCCTATTGCCCGGGGGTCCCATGAGTTGTCAGCCCACCCCTGGTCGGGTGTCTTCCAAACTGAACACACTTGGTATGCAAACTTCAGATTGAGCTAATATTATGTTTGTGTACTTTATGGTGATGACTATTTGCAGCTTCATGTACACTGATGCTCCTAAACATGAGTTTAGGAGCCTTTTGTGTTTTTATTTTTTTTTTTTCCCAAAGCCCCTAAACTCAATAAAAGCCTATGTGCAATCCTGTTCATGCACACATAGGCTTTTATCAGAGTTTAGCGGCATTTAGGGGCAGTTAAACATCCCTCTCCTTCATTTAGAAGAATTGTGTTCAAGAGAAAAACGTTTGGCTAAAAAACACAAAAAATGGCAAAACCGTGTGTACTTGTGCTAGCCGCATTTAGTGCTTGGACATTTATTCATTTCAATGGTAAATTCACTAGCCAATGAAACGAGTAAAAGTCCAAGCGTTAAACACGGTACTGCGTTTCTACTCGTTTTTGCTGTGTTTAGCACTTTTTAGCTGCCAGGAGAGTTTGGCGTTCAAGGGAGCTTAGTGTACATGTAGCCTTGGGCACTTATATTAAACGTACTGACCGATTCATTTTCAGACTCTGTGGGGTTTATTTACTAAAGCTGGAGAGTCCAAAATCAGACTCCCTTCTGCATAGAAACCAATCAGCTTCTAACCTCAGCTTGTTCAATGAAGCTTTGGCAATGAAACCTGGAAGCTGATTGGTTTCTATGCAGAAGGGAGTCTGATTTTGGACTCTCCAGCTTTAGTAAATAAACCCCTGTGCGTCAGAAAATTAACTTATTTGTCTTTACACAACCAATCAGATTCCTGCTTTCTTTTTTTTCTTCCTACGAAGGTCTGTGCACTTGAGTTCTGCTTTTCTGCCTGTTCTGTGTACAGTAAGTCAGGCAGAATTAAAGGGTATTCTTCTCTGGCAAGTTTGAATATATTCAGCGGCATTATTACAAGCAGACGAGTAGCATCAGAATATAATTGGAATGGATACCATGCTAAGATGGAAAGACAATGGATAGTTTTTAATACTGAAATGTGTAATTCAGCGTTAATGTTACACTAAAAATGCATTGTACGCTTCTATCAGTGCTCTCTTCAGTAATGCATCTATTTATGTGACTTATTTTGCTGTCATGTTTTTGATACCACCTAGGAAATCTTGCTTCTGTTTATTTTGAAAAATAGTACAGATTAATGACATTTTGACACTTTTAGGTATGAGTTGGCTGATGTGTCTAAAATTACTAGAAAACAAAGTTTTATTGGTTGCCAGTGCATTTTATCTGCCTACATAGCCTCTCCTGTATGTAAAAAGTGAAATAGTTGAAAAATAAAAACACACATAGGAAGTGTAAAAATATCTTGTTGAAAATGTTGAGACAACTCAGAACAGATGTCACATTAATTTGATGTGCAGTACAAAAAATGATCGCAGCTCCTATTTGCTCATTTTACGACACCTGCTTCGAGCAGACAGTTATTTATTTTTTAGCTGTTCATTTTTGCTCAGCTTGAATTGGAATTTACTTTGTAGTAGCAGACAGTCTGTACCTTTTTTATGTGCTTTAAGCCCTTCCTGGATTAAAAGTACTTTTTTTTTTTTTTTTCAGGGTGTTCAGTTATAGATGTAGAAAGCTGTTCATTTCCCCATAGGGATTTTACTTTGTGGATCAGTCATAGTGAAAATTAAGAGTGAGTTAATATTTTTTTGAGAATTGACCTGAAAATGCTGAAAAATATGCATTTTAAGAGTAATGGGTAACTAGTAGATCTGCAGCTGCTGAAGTACAAGCCTGCGTGTCCCGTATGTGAGTATTGTGCATTAGCAAAATGCACAGATGGGAGGCCCACCTCCAAAATACCTGCTGGAGACTGTTGCAGACACTACAAAGCAGCCAGTAGTCTGATTCAGGGGTGCTAGCACATAGAAGGCTTTTTAAGAAATCTAAAATAAAAGAAAAACTGAGAATCTGGTCTATTCTTCTCTCACAGCTGACAAGTAAACAGTTGTAATTTCTTCCAGTTATTCGTTGCTGCCTGCAAGGATATGGAGTGAAAAATGCCAGCTCTAGCTAAAAACTTTTTTTGCTCTTAGAACAGAGAATATTTAAAAATGTTTGGTACTAAATGCTGTCTGTCTGCCATTGAAGTTATGGTTGGTTTTAATATTGTCTAAATTTGGGGATATTTCTTCTCATGTCATGACTGACACAAGTAAGTAGAATCTGCCTAATATGGACAAAAAAATGATTCTGTTGGTTCAAAGTCTTGATCACTCTACAAGATATCATGTTTTAATTGCTGCTTTCCTATTGGGTAGGAAGTAAGCAAAAATCTCCCAAATGCTGACACTACAAAAAATAAAAGTTGGAGGTTCTCACCCTTCCTCTGTAGCCCAACCTAAAATACAATAATAAAATGGTATGGCCAGAGTTGGGTTTTAAAGTAACTGTTGATTACATTTCCAAGTATAGATGTTGCCTATAAAGAAGCAAGTGATTATTTTGCCTTTCCTACTGTCCATGGCACAGAACACTGCCCATTCCAGAGAACTAATCTCCCCCACAATCTCTAAGAAACCAACACTTCTGGGAGCATCGCTCTCTTGTGTCCCCTGCAACGCTCAGCGGTTCTTCCCTTCAACTTCCATGCCACTACTCTGTCCTGTAGACACATGAGGGTCAGCAGAAGGAAGCACTTAGCGCTGTGGGAGACGCAGGAGATGGGAGGTCCTAGGTTTCTGCACAGACTTCAGGGAACAAGTTTTCTGCAATTAAATGGTTTTAGGCATTGAGAAAGGGGAGTATTTACTTTGAGTAACATTTGGAAAATCATTAAGCTACAGAGTCAATTTAAGAAGAACTCCAGAATTCTGCTAACTAGCATTTATGGTTCCCCCTCCCTAGGTACCATTTTTAAGCCAATCGCCAATTGTAAAAAATGATTTTTGAAGAAATCGTAGAATTCTAGCCACAGTGACTCTGTGTTCCTTGGAAAACTGTGCTCCTTTCATGCACCAGGCAGAAGACTTTATCTATGGCCGCGCATCACATCTCTCTCGAAGAGCACTACATTTCCCATGATGCAAATGGAAATGCATGACAAGATGGATTTGAGTGTGGGCGGAACTGAGACTGTTTCTCGATTACATGAAAACAACCTATGTGGCTATAGTGGGTTGTTTAGACAGGAGTCTGAGACTCCTGATCTACCCCTTACATCCCGCAGTGATTTAATTACAGCAGGCGAGGATGTAATTAAAACATGTTAAAAGACTGGAGGCCAGAAGGATAGAGGGCATAGCAGCCAGGTAGAGCGACAGTGTCCCTTTTAACAGGAAAGGAAATGTGGGATTTTCAGTGTCTACATACCTGTTTAAAAAAAAAAAAATTCAGAAAGCACCTTTTTATAAAGATGCAATAAAATATCTGTCTGGAAGTCAATTTTAAAGCTGTATTAAACCCAAATCAAACATTTTATTATGTTGCAGCTTACTAATTCTTAGATGTAATGGCTGCATTCATTTTCTTTATGAAGTCTTTACTACTTCTATTTTCATCTGGTGATACATCCAGTAAGTCTGTTGTCCTTTTTTCAAAAGAACAAGCTCTGCAGCAGATGTATCCGTTACAGAGATGAGACAAACTGTCAGGGGTGCTTACAATGATCCACTTTTATATATGTAAATCTTTTATCCCAAAAGAAAAAACAGTTTGCTGTAACTGCTTATAAAGTGTGATATGTTTGGTGTATCTAAATCTGCTAATACATCTAACACTCCCCTGACTGGTGCTGTCCAAAGGTGCCCCCTGTGCTCCATCATCATCCATAGTGGGAGCACTCTAATACAGGAGGTGTGTTACTGACCAGATCAGCATGTGAAAACAGAGGGGGGAAAAAGGCCTAAAAAATAAAACTGATGTAACCAAGGATTGTTAAGCTGCAATATATTGGGGGTTTAATACTGCTTTTAGCTTTCATCACAATGAAAGCTGATACCATAGGTTGGCATTTGCAGGTATCTGAACCAAGGAAACCAGGATTTCTCCGGCCTAAAAAGTAGTGCGACCAAAGCAGGAGATTCCAGTTTTCCTAGAAATATATACACTGCTCAAAAAAATTTTAGGGACACTTTTTAATCAGAGTATAGCATCAAAATTAGACTCCTGGGATATTGGTCTGTCCAGTTAAGTAGCAGAGGGGGTTGTTAATCAGTTTCAGCTGCTTTGATGTTAATGAAATTAACAGGTGCACTAGATGGGCAACAATGAGATGACCCCCAAAACCAGAATGGTTTTACAGGGGGAGGCCACTGATGTTTTTTTCCCTACTCATCTTTTCTGACTGGTTTTCACTAGTTTTACATTTGGCTAGGGTCCGTGTCACTACTGGTAGCATGAGGAGATACCTGGACTCTGCAGAGGTTGCACTGGCAGTCCAGCTTCTCCAGGATGGCACATCAATACGTGTCATTGCCAGAACATTTTGCTGTGTCTCCCAGCACAGTCTCAAGAGCATGAAGGAGTCAGGCAGACTCTATGGACAGGGCCATAGAAGGTTCTTAACCCATCAGCAGGACCGGTATCTGCTCCTTTTGTGCAAGGAGAAACAGGATGAGCCCTGCCAGAGCCCTACAAAATGACCTCCAGCAGGCCATTGGTGTGAATGTGTCTGACAAATCAGAAACAGACTTCATGAGGGTGGCCTGAGGACCTGACATCCTATAGTGGGCCCTGTGCTCACTGCCTGGCACCATACAGTTCGATTTGGCATTTGCCATTGAACACCGGAATTGGCAGGTCCGCCACTGGCACCCTGTGCTTTTCACAGCTAAGAGCAGGTTCACCCTGAGCACATGTGACCAGACGTGAAAGGGTCTGGATAAGCCGTGGAGAACATTATGTTGCCTGTAACATCATTCAGCATGACCGTTTTGGTGGTGGGTCAGTGATGGTCTGGGGGAGGCATATCCATGGAGAGACGCACAGACCTCTACAGCCTAGACAATGGCACCCTGACTGCCTTTCGGTATCGGGATGAAATCCTTGGACCCATTGTCAGACCGTACACTGGTGCAGTGGGTCCTGGGTTCCTCCTGGTGCACGACAATGCCCGGCCTCATGTGGTGAGAGTATGCAGGCAGTTCCTGGAGGATGAAGGAGATGATACCATTAAATGTCCCCCACGTTCGTCTGACCTAAATCCAATCGAACACCTCTGGGATATTATGTTTAGGTCCATCCGACGCTGCCAGGTTACACCTTAGACTGTCCAGGAGCTAAGTGATGCCCTGGTCCAGATCTGGGAGGAAATACCCCAGGACACCATCCGTGGTCTCATTAGGAGCATGCCCCAATGTTGTCAGGCATGCATACAAGCACGTGGGGGCCATACAGACTACTGAGGACCATTTTCAGTTGCTAAAACTAGCCTGCTGCATCATTTTTTAACTTTGATTTGTGGGGGGCCTTTGAATTCAGCCCTCTGTAGGTTGATCATTTTCATTTCCATTAAACGATGGGCCATCCTTACGTTCCTAACACATTACCCCGTCCATATCAGTATAGAGATCCAGCAGGAGATTTTTCCCCATTGATATCTGATGTGTTTTCAAAGTGTTCCTTTAATTTTTTTGAACAGTGTAGAACAGATTTAACTCTACTCAAGCAAATTAACTGAGAGAACTAGATGTGTTGATATGTGGTTATCTATCATTCATGACATTTAGTTTTTCACAATCAACTGCATAAATAACTGCTCATGTGTGGGCATTGATACCTTGAAGATATGAACCCAAATCCTTTTCACTAACTTTGTACCAACAATGGTTCTGAGCACTGCCAACTCTTAGTCCTCATGCACACAAGACATTTTTACAGCGGCTGTTTTTCTGTTTTTGGCTTTTGGTGATTTTTCTACAGCCAGTAAACCCCCCAGTATGTTATCCTATCTGTCCATCCACACACTGTAATTAGCGGTTTTTGGCTGGAAAAAACCCCCAAAACTAGTGTTTCTAGAGTTTTTTTTTTTTTTTTAGCTGTAAAAACGCTCAGCAGTAAACCTGTTTTTGGATTTTTTTTTTTTTTTTGAGTAAAAAAAAAAAATCTTTGTTCTTGGCAAAAAAAATAATCACGAAAAAACGCTGCTAAGCACTACTGCAAAAATGCTGAAAAACTCATGTTTTTAACGTGACTTTCCACAGCTAACGTTACCAGCGATATTAAAACACCCCGTGTGCATGGAGCCTTAACCAACATCCAGTGTAAAGTGAAAACATCCGTTACAATGCCACATTAAACTGAGTTTGTGGCTTCATTGAGTATTAAACACAATATCTGAGCTGCAAGTTGAAATGTATTCATGCAATCAGTGCTAAGTAACCATTTAGAATTTGCAGTGACTCATTTATGCAAGCAGAGAAAATGTTTGTGTTTTCATTTTTCTTCTTACCCGGACAATGGTGGCAGGGCTAATTATTGCTTTTGCTTTGTAGGATCTGTAATTATGTCATAAAAATATTACTTCTAATAGCTACACAGTTTGAAATTTCCATTGTATATTTTTGTCTAATGATTCTTATGTTGGATTATTATTCCGTGTGATGTCCTAGGTCAGTACCATGGTCTTAAATATGTATTATTCCCCCATATAAGTGGGTTCTTACATATTTACATTCTTGACTTTTAGGTGTGTGTGTGTCTTTCTTTTTTTCTCTTTCTCTTTCTTTCTCTTTCTTTCTCTTTCTTTCTCTTTCTTTTTCTTTCTCTTTCTTTCTCTTTCTTTTACTTTCTCTTTCTTTCTTTCTTTTTTCTTTCTCTTTTCTCTTTCTCTTTCTTTTTCTTTTCCTTCTTTTTCTTTCTTTTTCTTTCTCTTTCTTTCTTTTTCTTTCTCTTTCTTTCTTTTTCTTTCTTTTTCTTTCTTTTTCTTTCTCTTTCTTTCTTTTTCTTTCTCTTTCTTTCTTTTTCTTTTTCTTTCTTTCTTTTTCTTTTTCTTTCTTTTTCTTTTTTTCTCTTTTTCTTTTCTTTCTTTTTCTTCTTTTTCTTTCTCTTTCTTTTTCTTTCTTTTCCTTTTTCTTTCTCTTTCTTTTTCTTTCTTTTCCTTTTTCTTTCTCTTTCTTTTTCTTTCTTTTCCTTTTTCTTTCTCTTTCTTTTTCTTTCTCTTTCTTTTTCTTTCTTTTCCTTTTTCTTTCTCTTTCTTTTTCTTTCTCTTTCTTTTTCTTTTTCTTTCTTTTTCTTTCTTTCTCTTTTTCTTTCTTTTTCCTCTTTTTCTTTCTTTTTCTTCTTTTTCTTTCTTTCTCTTTCTTTTTCTTTCTTTTCCTTTTTCTTTCTTTTCCTTTTTCTTTCTCTTTCTTTTTCTTTCTTTTCCTTTTTCTTTCTCTTTTCCTTTTTCTTTCTCTTTCTTTTTCTTTCTCTTTCTTTTTCTTTCTCTTTCTTTTTCTTTCTCTTTCTTTTTCTTTCTCTTTCTTTTTCTTTCTCTTTCTTTTTCTTTCTCTTTCTTTTTCTTTCTCTTTCTTTTTCTTTCTCTTTCTCTTTCTTTCTCTTTCTTTTTCTTTCTCTTTCTCTTTCTTTTTCTTTCTCTTTCTTTCTCTTTCTTTTTCTTTCTCTTTCTCTTTCTTTTTCTTTCTCTTTCTTTTTCTTTCTTTTTCTTCTTTTTCTTTTTCTTTCTTTCGCTTTCTTTCGCTTTCTTTTTCTTCTTTTTCTTTCTCTTTCTTTTTCTTTCTCTTTCTCTTTCTTTTTCTTTTTCTTTCTTTTTCTTTTTCTTTCTCTTTCTTTTTCTTTCTCTTTCTTTTTCTTTCTCTTTCTCTTTCTTTCTCTTTCTTTTTCTTTCTCTTTCTTTTTCTTTCTCTTTCTTTTCTCTTTCTTTTTCTTTTCTCTTTCTTTCTTTCTCTTTCTTTCTCTTTCTTTCTTTTCTCTTTTCTCTTTTCTCTTTCTTTCTTTTCTCTTTTCTCTTTTCCCTTTCTTTCTTTTCTCTTTTCTCTTTTCCCTTTCTTTCTTTTCTCTTTTCTCTTTTCTCTTTCTTTCTTTTCTCTTTCTTTCTTTTTCTTTCCCTTTCTTTCTCTTTCTCTGTAGCTTCTGTTGATTGCTATAGGCTGGACTGTGCAGTACTTGATGCTGTAGAGTTGTAGGCTGAAGACAGTGATTCCCTTTCTGATCACTGCTAATGCCTTTTAACATTTAAAAATGTCAATAGCATTTATTGTAGATTTAGCATTAATGGTGCATTCGTGCACTAAATCAAAACTTCAGGCAAACAATAGAGTTTTGAAGTACAAATGTTTGTTGTAGAACTTATCAAATGATATGATGTTCTGTGTAACCTATAATTGTGATGTACACACATTTTTCCATACAGCACAGCCAGACCTGACACGTGGCTTGTAATTATACAATTGTTCTTTATGGTTTAAGTTTCCGATTTTTCTTGGGTCATTTCCCAGCAGAAGGATCTTCTTGACTAACAAGGGTGTTCATATCAGAAGAACATCTGGACAAAATGACAAATTTCTGATTGGATAAACCGTAAATGTGTAACTCCTTCTCCTGTGTGTTTGGCTGTTTTCCTGGAGTGCCACTTTAAGGGCTGGTTCGCATCAGCTTGCACACTAAATGGGCAGTTTTTTAGCATGTAGGCTGGTGTCTGTTGTGTAGCAGGCAAAAAAAAAGGAAAACTTTAATAAAATGACATCTCATTCATATCTATGCACTTCAGCGGAGCTATTATGTTGAGATGTGCTGACATGAGGTGCAGTGCGAAAAAATGCTGCATGTCAATGCACTGAAACCCACCGCAGTGTTGTGTTGTGATAGGGCACATAGAAAATGCCACTGGATTTTACCTACTTTGTTTCACAGAAGATTTAGAAATGTGTGTTTTTTGTGTATTTTTTTTTTTTTTTTTAAGTTTTACAGACAATGCAAGGAAAAACATAGAAATAGTTCGTTGAATGTCAGAGTAAACAGAGGCAGGATTGTAAGAATTATATATGAGCATAACGACACAACAATAAATAATCTTATCAGTGTGTACATGAACTCTAGGTTCACACTACTGTAGGCAGTGCGGCACGCGTTTGCTTCGGCATGGCAGCCCACTCATTTGGATGGGTTGTTGTACCCATGCATCCTGCAGGTAAAAGGTGCTTGCACGTTTTTAAAAACACGACCGCAGGAAAACCGCATGGTCTTTTTGACCATGCCGTTTCCCTGTGGTTCCCATACCCGCAAATGTGCTGTGGGCTGAGATGTATGGGAATTCCATTCAGAATGACCGGCAGCCCCATGTGTCTTGTAAGAGCAGCGGGATAAGCTGTTCCTGCACCTGCAAACACCCTGCAGACTGTAGGCAAGTTTGAACCTATCCTAAAAACATTCTGCGGATAGTTTGTATCAGGGTGGATTTGGTTTAAATCAAACTGATTTAAATCCCTAGTCAGTAAGGCTTGATTTAAATCCTAGTTTTCTACATAAAGACTAATTCTTGCTGGTATAACTTTAATATACAAGTAGATGAAGATTTTTAGAATAACAACTTTTCATATTAGTTTTTTTATCCCCAGTTTAATAGGTTAATCATTCATATTTGGACAACTTTTCTGTTGTACTTAGGAAGGAGAAAAATAATCATTACCTTAATAATAACAATTTAAATAGATTTATTCAACTGAAACAATAACATTCCAGCATATGTGATTTGCTTAAACATCCATGTTTGGTAACTAATTTGGCTAAACAAAATTTATATATTTTAAGAAACTTAGACTGTCAGCCCCTTCCTCCTCACACTTAGTTTCACTTTCTTCTTGTGCAGATCTATTCCACTCCAAACAATCAGAAAAATATTGTTTCTATTCTATTCACTGAACTTCTTGAAACTTAGCACTGAAGGGGTTGATTCTGTATTCATAGGTTTGTAGAAGTTAGGATGAAGGTCTTTTTCTTAACTCTGTTCATGTTATAACATTTTTGCTGTGAAGAAGAGGCATGTGATCTCCGCTGAGTCAAATTCAGTTTTGAGAACTGCAAAGTAAACCAATCATCTGTGATAATATCTTGTAGGCAGAGAAACTGCCCAATAATCTTACAGAAACCTCTGGAAGAGCATGACATTGTGAATGGATTCATGGAATTTATTTACCAAAAAAATTAAACATATACAGCCTTATTCTACATAATTAAAAAACTAATCTTTATTTCATGATGGAATAACCTTTGGATGGTAATTTTCCTCTAAAAGCATTTTATTTTAAAAAATCCGATTTAAATAAAAAAAAATCAGATTTAAATCAAAATCTGATTTTTTAAAATTGTTTTAAAAAAAATCATTGATTTTTATCCACCCTGGTTTGTATTTTTTTGTAGGAGTATATGGTGCCAGTTATATTTGTATACAGTATCTCACAGAAGTGAGTACACCCCTCACATTTTAGTAAAGATTTTATTATGTCTTTTCATGTGACTACAATGTGATGTAGTGAGTGTACAGCTTGTATAACATGTAAATTTGCTGTCCCCTCAAAATAATTCAACACACAGCCATTAATGTCTAAACCGCTGGCAACAAAAGTGAGTACACCCCTAAATGACAAGGTCCAAATTAGGCCCAATTAGCCATTTTCCCTCCCCGGTGTCATGTGACTCTTTAGTGTTACAAGGTCTCAGGTGTGAATGGGGAGCAGGTGTGTTAAATTGGTGTTATCAATCTCTCTCATACTGGTCACTGGAATTTCAACATGGCACCTCATGGCAAAGAACTCTGAGGATCTGAAAAAAAGAATTGTTGCTCTACATAAAGATGGCCTAGGCTATAAGAAGATTGCCTAGACCCTGAAACTGAGCTGCAGCACGGTGGCCAAGACCATACAACAGTTTAACAAGACAGGTTCCACTCGGAACAGGCCTCGCCATGGTCGACCAAAGAAGTTGAGTGCACGTGCTCAGCATCATATCCAGAGGTTGTCTTTGGGAAATAGATGTATGAGTGCTGCCAGCATTGCTGCAGAGATTGAAGGGGTGGGGGGTCAGCCTGTCAGTGCTCAGACCATACGCCGCACACTGCATCAAATTGGTCTGCATGGCTGTCGTCTCAGAAGGAAGCCTCTTCTAAAGATGATACAAGAAATCCTGCAAACAGTTTGCTGATGACAAGCAGACTAAGGACATGGATTACTGGAACCATGTTATGTGGTCTGATGACACCAAGATAAACTTAATTGGTTCAGATGGTGTCAAGCGTGTGTGGTGGCAACCAGGTGAGGAGTACAAAGACAAGTGTGTCTTGCCCACAGTGAAGCATGGTGGTGGGAGTGTCATGGTCTGGGGCTGCATGAGTGCTGCTGGCACTGGGGAGCTACAGTTCATTGAGGGAACCATGAATGCCAACATGTACTGTGACATACTGAAGCAGAGCATGATCCCCTCCCTTCAGAGACTGAGCTGCAGTGCAGTATTGCAACATAATGACCCCAAACCTCCAAGATGACCACTGCCTTGCTAAAGAAGCTGAGGGTAAAGGTGATGGACTGACCAATCATGTCTCCAGACATAAACCCTATTGAGCATCTGTGGGGCATCCTCAAATGGAAGGTGGAGGAGCGCAAGGTCTCTAACATTCACCAGCTCCGTGATGTCGTCATGGAGGAGTGGAAGAGGACTCCAGTGGCAACCTGTGCAGCTCTGGTGACCTCCATGCCCAAGAGGGATAAGGCAGTGCTGGAATATAATGGCGGCCACACAAAATATTGACACTTTGGGCCCAATTTGGACCTTGTCACTTAGGGGTGTACTCACTTTTGTTGCCAGCGGTTTAGACATTAATGGTGTGTGTTGAGTTATTTTGAGGGGACAGCAAATTTACATGTTATACAAGCTGTACACTCACTACATTGTAGCAAAGTGTCTTCAGTGTTGTCACATGAAAAGATGGAATCAAATATTTACAAAAATGTGAGGGGTGTACTCACTTCTGGGAGATACTGTGTGTGCTTACAAGTGCTTGTACTTTACAGTTGTTGCTATATGTAGGTTCCTATATTACGTTGTTGCTATATGTAGGTTCCTATATTACGTTGTTGCTATATGTAGGTTCCTATATTACATTGTTGCTATATGTAGGTTCCTATATTACATTGTTGCTATATGTAGGTTCCTATATTACGTTGTTGCTATATGTAGGTTCCTATATTACGTTGTTGCTATATGTAGGTTCCTATATTACGTTGTTGCTATATGTAGGTTCCTATATTACGTTGTTGCTATATGTAGGTTCCTATATTACATTGTTGCTATATGTAGGTTCCTATATTACATTGTTGCTATATGTAGGTTCCTATATTACATTGTTGCTATATGTAGGTTCCTATATTACGTTGCATTACATCTGCCCCAGAGTGCTGGGATAAAACTCTGTACACAGGGGTAAGGGGGATGGGTGGTGTTTAGCAAGGTGCCCATATTTTCACAGTTTAGTCCTACAGACGGCTTCATTGGTTTTACAAAGTAGCAGGTGTACAACTTTAGAAATGTTTTTCAAACAGGGGCCCATCAGTGTTTTGTATATTGCAGCCAATCAAATTGCAAATCTCATTTTTTTTCAGTTTGTGCAGAAAAGTGAAAGCAACCACTTGACAGGTTGCTGTGACACTTTCTACCTGTCCTAATGTTACATTTATAGAAGACACTTCTAGTTTACAAGTCTTTTTATGTATTTTAGACAAATGTGTTTAGAATCCTTGATTGTGAATTAGATTTCAATTGAATTTTTGTATTGTCAAGGTAAATCTAATGTTGGCTCCTTAAGCAGTTTGGTCTGTGGCTGGAGGATTGAAAAGATGATTCCAACTATTCTTGTGATACTTCCTTCAGGAGAAATATACTTCTCTACAGGAGAAATATAATGGGCTGCCATTGATTTTTGCTTTTTTTGTTTTGTTTTTTTTTTCTTCAGTATGCCACAAGTATATTCACTTTGCTTGAACTAAACGCAATGCTGCTAGGGCTCCATGCACACTAGCTTTTTTAAATCTCCTTGAAGCTGTTATCAATTTTTTGGGCTCCTAGAAGCCAATAGTGTTCTCCTATGTCTCCATGCACACTACTTTAGTCTATTAGCAATTTTTTGTGCTTCAGCTTCTTGAAGCAGAAAAAAACTTTGTTTTGTAGAGTTTTCTTTTGCAGCATTTTTACAGCAGAAAAAAACACGAAATGCTACTAAAACACTCCTAATAGCTTTTTAAAATGTATATATACTATAAAAACACTAATAAAATGGTGACTCTTCTAAATGCTATTACCGGCATTTTTTATCCAGCGTTTGAGCTTAGAAAAAAAATGCTAATGTGCATGGAGCCTAAATGTGTTTTTGACCCTAATGGTCTGGACACCTTGACACATTGTATGGTGGACCCAGTTTGCCACATTTTAGGTTTTCTTTAGTGTAGCTACAAACATACAATATTTATATAAAACACAAAAACATTAATTATACATTTAAAGTACAAGTAAAGGCTTATGCAATAATCTAAACAAAGTATCACATGATGTTATTGTGTGATGCACAATCTTCCTAGTAAACTTCCTTTACCTACCCTGACTTTGTGAAATCCTCTGTCATTTGTGTCTCACACACTCCCCCCTCCCAGACACTACAGCTCACAGTGGTAGGATTTCAGCAACCGAGGCAGTGCTGTCAATCCAGAAAGCAGTGGGTATGACTTAGTATTGGCAGATGCTGATTGACAAACTAGATGCTTATAAATCAGCAGTGACAAAGCCATGCCCCCTGCAACATGATTTCATAACGTAGTGCAAGCAGGCACTACCTACACAAGAGTGAACACTACTGAATTTGGGAGCAGTGCAGTATCATTGCAACACCATCATAGGAAACTTCATTAGATGGGATTCACTTGCAGGAGAAACAGGCATACCTCGGTTTACGAACACCTCAATTAACGTAATTATTGGTTTACAAATGAAGATCCATTGAAAATAATACCTCGGTTTACTAATTTCTTTCGCAACACGAACAGATTGATTGGTTTTCAATGCATTTACAAAATTTTTTATTTTAATCATGTCCCTGTACAGTATTTATGCCTTTTTTAAAGCACATTTTATAAAGCGTTTTGATCAGATAAAACTTGTGTTTTACTTTTTTCTGACCTCTGGAACAGATTCATTGGTTTTCAATGCATTCCTATGGGACACTGCGTTTCGGTTTACAAATTTTTCACAATACGTGAAGTCCCACAGAACGCATTAAATTCGTAAACCGAGGTACACCTGTATTTGTAAATTGTGCAGGGGAACTAAAAACTGTCCAGTTGCACTTATGATGATATGATGTAGTGCTGCAGCACAATTTTTTTTTTTGTTTTTTTTTTAATAGGTTTTAAATTTCAGTATAATTAGGGGAATTAATATAGCAGAAAACTGGTGCATGAAGTTTTTGTTAACCACTTACCCTACAGAGGATTCAATCCCCCCCCCCCTTTCTGACCAGGCCATTTTTTGCGATACGGTGCCACGTTACTGGAAAATGTTTTTTTCTCCATAAATAGAGCTTTCTTTTGGTGGTATTTTGATCACCTCTGCTTTTTAAAAATGTTGGTGTTGTAAACAAAAAAAGACCAACAATTTTGAAAAACAAAATTTTTGACTTTTTGCTATTAAACATGTCCAATAAAATTGTAAAAAATCTAATTTCGTCTAACTTTAGGCCAAAAGTGCAAAAGTGTATATGTGTGTGTGTGTGTGTGTGTGTGTGTATATATATGTGTGTGTGTGTGTGTGTGTGTGTGTGTGTGTGTGTGTGTGTGTGTGTGTGTATATATATATATATATATATATATACAGTCATGGCCGAAATTGTTGGCACCCTTGATATTTCTCCAGGAAATCATGTATTTCTCACGAAACGTATTGCATTAACACATGTTTTGCTATACACATGTTTATTCCCTTTGTGTGTATTGGGACAAAACAAAAAAAGGGAGGAAAGAAAGCAAATTCGACATAATGTCACACAAACCTCCAAAAATGGGCTGGACA